>NW_024385477.1:0-52495 GCF_016835505.1 Polypterus senegalus
ATTATTCTTTACTCTATACAGATTCCAATAGACATGCGATAACAAAACCTGGAAATATAAATAAAATGTGTTCCTTTCAGCAATAACAAATCAAATCATTCAGTTGTCTTTGCTCATATGTCATTTTAGAGCTGGGCCTCTAGCATCTTTTTTGGCAACTGGTTCGTTTATGTTTGGTGTGAGGTTCTGTGTTGTGAGATTCTCAGGATGGATTGCAGGTGCTCATCAGTGGCGACTCTGTGTGCTCTTTATCACTGAGAGAGCTTCTCACACAGATATGTGGTACCAAACATGCACAAGGTTCGAGCGCATGTAGGCGGACTTTTTGTTCTTCAAAGTCACCAAAGCGCGTGCAAACTCAGTCGCTATGCGCTCAGTGTCTCTGCGCTCAGTTTATCAGCAAAGTGCGTATTTTGGGAACACCGTGGTGACAACGGTTTAACATTAGTAGTTGGCGCACTATAGCCTGCATGCCTCAATAAGTCATCCTCCCTCGCTCTTACTTTTTACCGTTCATCTAATGAATACACTGAGTATGGCTTTACCAAAACAATCATTGATGGCAAATAAAGTATCCATTATTGAGTATGTAGATCGGAAATATATATACATATATATATACCAGCGTATCAAAGCGGAGTAGTGTGTGTAAAAAGCTAGAAAAGAAGGGAACATTTTAAAAATAACGTAACATGACTGTCAATATACAGTATTTGTTTTGTGAGTGTTACTGAGTGTTGCTGTCATCAAGGATTTGATTATCATTATTTCTTTCAATCAGGTTCATTATCTGTAGGATGTGTTGTGTTCAAGTTACATTCCGTGTTTGTCAATCGTTGTAAAGATGACAGGTTTCTTTCATCGATTAGATTTCTTACTGCATCAATAAACAGCTCGTCTTCTTCTTTATCTGAGACCTAACACACTGCATGCACAGGTTTTTTACACTGTCTTCCTTTAGCGGGACATTGACTTTTTCCACCGTGTGGTTTGTTTCCATATAGCTGGATTTATGAAAATGCTTGTATGTATCAGACGATTCATATTTTTTGCTGCCTTTTCAATTGTGTAATTCGGTTTTTGTTCAGCGCTCTTTAGAACTGTTGCTTTTTATCTGTGCACTGTGTCAGTTCACGTGAGCCGCTCGGTGTACATACATCGAAGGTTCCCAGCTGTGCTGGTGCCATCTTGTACGATGTCCATGGCTGTATTTAATGTTACCTTAGTCCTGGCACTTAAAAGCGTTCTCTGCAGTTTCGCTGAGTTTGTGTCAAACACCACCCTGACCATCTCATCTTCCTCTCCATAAGCACAGTCCTTCACCGTGAATATTTAGTGGGAGTTTGCTATTGGATTGCCGCTGACGGACTGACCTTATATGGGTAGGCACTAAATTACAAAGCCAGCGTCAGCCTGTCTATGAACTTAATTTAAAGTGTAGGTTTACATCGTGCTTTGTTTCAGTAGCAGAACTCATGAATATGGTTGTATTCGTACGCTTCTTATTGTTTCTGCCTTCTCAATTATATAATGCATGTTTTCTTCAGCGCTTTTGGAGGTCTTCCTTGTTTCTATGTACTGCGTGATTACGTGGAGGCGTGATGATGTCACACGAAACTCCCAGCTACGGCGTTCAAACTCATCTCCATTACAGTAAATGGAGAAAAACAGCTTCCAGTTATGACCATTACGCGTAGAATTTCGATATAAAACCTGCCCAACTTTTGTAAGGAAGCTGTAAGGAATGAACCTGCCAAATTTCAGCCTTCTACCTCGAGGAAGTTGGAGAATTAGTGATGAGTCAGTGAGTGAGTGAATGGAGTGAGTGAGTGAGTGAGGGCTTTGCCTTTATTAGTATATATTCAAATTAAGCAACATTAATATGAATTTAACTCAAAACTTTAACTTTCTAAGATTGGCTCCTACATTTCCGCCCCTAATTGGCTATCGGGAGCTAAGACAATTACTATACTTTACTTCAATATGAGCCAATTACTTTTATATTAACTATTCTTTTCAGATCATTGTCAATAACACTGCAAACAAACATTTAAAATTTCATATTTCAAACATTGGCTGTTTCTATGAAGCAGGCACAGTTTATCACAGGTCTCCAGTGTGCTGGTTTTGGTTGCACAAAACTCTTTGACTGCACCTTTGGCATCTGGCATTGTCTTGATGACTTCGACCCATTACCAGGAATTGCAGGTGTAGCTTTATCTACATTTAGAACAACGTCCCCTGGTTCAAAATTTCTTCTTGGTGCAAGCCATTTTGGCGTTTTGAAGTATTGGCAAATACTCTTGTCCATCTTTTCAAAACAAATCGGCCATGTATGAATTTTTTCCATTGTCTTCTTGGGTATGGTTAATTTTTAAAATGAGTTTAGCGGTATTTCGGTTTGTCTTCTATAATAACAAGTGAATGGGTGTAGTGGTTCCAAATCATTTGGATCATCTGATGTCTTTAAGGGTCTGTTTGAGTTGATTCACTCTACACATCATTGTGGGAAGGTTTTCATCATCGAGTGTTTGTTGGTTTAGTGTTGAATTTAAAATCTTTCTTATGCTTCTGATTTGTCTTTCCCACACACCACCTTGATGAGAGGCTGATGGTGGATTAAAAATCCATACAATTTGTTCTTGCATCATGGCGTCACTGATTTTTTTGTGTTCTAGTTTTTTAACAGCTTCTCGTAGCTCTCTTTCTGCTCCCACAAAATTTGTTCCATTGTTTGAGCGCATGATTTTAACTTGTCCTCTTCTATCCATAAATCGGAGTATGGCTTGGATACAAGAATCAGTGTCTAATCTATGTGCAATCTCCTATATGCGTGGCTCTGGTTGTTAGAACATGTGAAGATTACTCCGCTCCTCTTGACCAAACTTCTTCCTCTTTGACTAGGAAGGGCCAAAATAATCAACTCAACATTAGTGAGCAGGTGGTTGGTTTTGTGCTAAACGATCTTCTGGCAAATCTCCATTTTGCTCACTGCTCACACTGTTTTCGCATTGTGTCTCCTGCATGTTGTGCACTTTGAAATGATTTTTCTGACAGCTGAATTTGCTTGAGGTATAATTTCGTTAAATTCGAGCCATAGTTAAGTCCACATTCCAGCGTTAGGGAATTGCTGCAAAAAGAGAGATTCAACATTTTGAATGCTTGTTGAGAATTGCAGGATGTTTAGCTTCTTGGGCATTGCAGCTTTAAGAGTCTTCCCCAACTCTTAATATTCCATCTTTATGATGGGGTTGAGTTTATAGATTTGACTGTTCTTTTAACACAAGTCTTTTCTTTAGAGCTTTTAATTCTTGGAAATTTTTTGCTGTTGACTTGACGGATAAGCTCTGTTTCAGCTTTAACTAAGTCATCTAGAGAAATTGTACTTGGTTTTAAAGTCCGTTTATATTTTTTCATGTATTTTGTGATTAATGATTCTTGTTCTTTTGGATTTCCTTTAATTTTACTGGCTTCTAGTTGAAATGTTTTTCTTTCTATTTCTTAAGTGTAATAGTATGTCTTTAAACTTGAAAAACCCAAGCTACTCTTTCTTGAGGTGATGCAATCTAAAAAAGTAAGTGATTAAGTTTGTTGATGGGTTTGGTAGCCTCTCTACTCTTGTCATGTTAACTGCAAATTTGACTTTCTGGATCATCTTCCCAAAGGTAAATTTCGTTCGGTTGATCTGGTCTTTTTGGCCACTCCGTTCTGACTTCAATAAGAAACTTGGACCATGTGACCATGTGGTGTTCTTGAAGGTTTTCTTGCTCAGCCCTCTAAAGCATGTCAGCGGATTAAGGACAGATGTGACATACCTCCACTGTGAAGGTTGTGAATGATCTCTGATCCCGGAGATTCTGTTGCAACAAGGTCTTGAATCTAGTGCTTTCATTTGAGATGTATTTAGCACCGTGGTGCTATCAGTCAGAATGTAGATTCTTGAGGGCATTTGAGTTCACTTTTAAGCCATTTTGTCCTTTTTAACTGCCACAGCGGCTGCTGTCATCCTTTAAAAGGAATTGTACCTGTTTCAATGTTGCAACTCTTGATTCCCCCATAAAGAAATGAACAATCCTTTTGCCCTCTTCATTTATTAAAACAAGGTAATGGGTTGCCATATCCATCTTCACTGCATCTGCAAAATGATGCATTTGTGCTGTCTTTATGGTTCCAAACCCAGTAGGTTTGAAGCATATTCTACTATGGTCTGTAAGCATTCAAATCATCCATCCTTTTTTTCCATTTCTGAATGTGTTTGATTTCTCTTCTTCATCCCACCACATTTCTCTTACATAAGTCTCTTTAGAATAACTTAGCTGCGAAAGCGGTGCTGAAAACCAAGTGGATCATAAACGAGTTAACAACAGACAGAATACCCCGCCTTGTGGGCTTGTTTCAACAATCTGAAATTTGAAACTGTCAGTTTCTGTGCACCACTGGATGCCAGGGCCCCTCTGTGGGAAAGGGGAAAACTGTGGCTCAAATCTAAGTCCTTTGTTCATGGGGCTCTGTCTTCTTCAGGTATGGACAATAAAACTGCTCTTTGTTACTCACCCACTAAGTCAAATGGAATCCCCTTTGGGCAAAAGAGCTTGGAGGTCCTTTGCCAGCTTTTTGTTGTTCTTCTGTCACTGACCTTAAACAGTCATCCACGTAAGTTGTTGAAAATGGTGTTAACATCTTAGTCGGAAATGTATCTCTGGATTTTCTGTTTTTCCCAGAAGCATAGAAACACAACTGGTGAAAAGTAGCACAAAAGATACTGTCTTTTTGAATTCTTCGGTCTTACGATTACCTTAGGCCCCATAGAACGTAAAGGTCTGTTCTTTGTCTGGTATCTTAACTTGGTAGAATATTAAACTTAATGTCTGCATTAAGGGGCTACGGGCCCCTTCGGGAATCTTGGGCCAATAATGGGGAGTTAGGTCAGCCTTTTTTAGTAATCATTCATTAGTGAAATCCCCTGGTAGGTGCAGTGCCAAATCTACCGAATCTTTTTTTTCTTGGATAATACCCCGTGATGTGGATGTACCCTCTGCCTTCATTGTAATTTGGCCTTTTTGGGTTTTTAATAGCATAGCCATTGTCTATAATATCTTTCATGAAGGGCTTTATAGTCTCCCGTGGAAACCTGATTTTTTGCTCAATTTTCTTTTGAGTTCAATAGTACGCTGTTCAAATGCAGCGGTTATTTTAAGTGATTAGTCCTTCAGACAAATTTAAACAATAGTGGCCACCTACCAGTCTTGTAGATTCTGAATATGCACTGACTTGATGTCTTTTTGTTTCCTCTTTTCTTCATAGTTGGCTCTGGAAAATCTGTGTATCCCTGTTGCACAGCATATTTCATCTTTTATTGAGACCACGATTGATTGAATTTTGGGTGTCTTACCACTTTGTTTTGAGGTCATCTACTTCTTTGTATGGTCCACCAACACCCACCCAAGTGCAGTCTTCATAGCGTGAGGTCCACTTCCGCTAGAGGTATGATTCCTGACTGCTTGAAGATTTCTGGATAGTTGATTCCTATTAAAGATCCTTCAGAGTCAATCAAAGTTAGACGTACCTCCTTAAGTATCCACTTATCGATAATCTTCTTGTGTGGAATCTTTCTCGTTACTGGAATGGAGACCTGGCAGAAGACCTTGGCAAATCAATATATTCAACATCATTGAGACCACAGACTTGTAAATCGATAAAACAGAACATTGGTTAGCTTTTTTGAATCATCATCGTAATTACTCATGGTTTGAGGGAATACTTGCGTCCTTTTCCTTTTAAGGCTCGGTTGTTCTGGCCTTTCAGGTGCAAATTGTTACTGTACTGCAGGTCTAAAGGCGTAGTTCCTCTTACCTTACACTCTTGGATTTTACCTTAACGGAACTACTTGCGGGCACTTCTTCCCCAGCCCCTGTAAAGGTCAATTCAGTCTGGGTTTCGTTTCAGTAGATGTTCCACACTAGCGTAGCTTTAAATACTCCCTCTCTGTCCCTTTGAAGGGCAGGATATCTGGGTGCTGCAAAGGAACATGTCTGACATTTCATTCTCTTTTCAATTCTTATTTAGAATTGACCCTTTTTGGGAGACAGCAAAACATAAACCTTTAGATTTTAAAAAGTCTATTCTTTCTTTATGGCAATTCTTTGATTTTTACATTGTGAGAATATGCTGGTTCCCAAAATGCACATGTATCATTTAACTTATTTTTGACAGAGATTTCTTGAGTCCTTGGCTACATCAGAAATATTGGTGATGAAATTCTTCCCTGATCTCTGTCCATTCTTCTAGGGGGACCTACTTTTGTCATTTTTTCCTTTTCTCCATGTTACCTTGTTAACATCCCCATAAAGGACCCATCATCATCCTCCCCTGGCGATGTAGAAAGGTAATTAATTCATCAATACCTCCCCTTTCCTTTTTTCTTTAAATTTAAAAGCCAGCTTCTCCCTTCTCTAGAAAGTGTATGGGAGCTTAGATATTATTATCTGAATATTTGGGTTGTTACTGACGATCTCGACTTCCTGCACTTGTCATTAGGGCTATATAGCTATCAAGAAAAGATGCATATTCTCTTTGAGCTGCACTATCATTTTGTTTTTGAGGACTTCAATGCCTTTTCCATGTATGCATCAGCTATGAATAACTTCATCACCATAATAAATTTCAATTGCTTTCTGGCCTTTTCATTAACCAGACTGGATGGTATTCGACCAGCCTTTAACTTAGATCCCGACAGGACCTCTTGTGAATTGGATTAAATAATCTAATTTATCTTGAGGATTTTGTAGCACATTCCAACAGCATTATCAAGGCTCTGGTAAAATCTGCATAAACTAATGGGTCTCCTGAAAATAGGTGACCTGCCTTGAAGGGACTTCACCACGCGGGGCTGGGGGTGCTGAGCAGGTGTTGTCTTTTTATCAGTTAACGTTTAGCCATTTGAATTGCTTTTCTTCATTGAGTTGGCCCTTTGATTCTCCTAATAGATCCATAAGACCATTCCATTACAATTGTGCTTGCCGGTAGTTAGTAACCGCATTTGCATTTCGACTCTAGTTCATCTAACCTTTGAAGGATTCTATCAATTATAATTGTTCAACCAGTACCCGCTGTGAAGGTGATGATGGCTGCGGTTTTCAGCTAAAGAAAGGTTTAACATCAAAAGTATGTTTTAATTGAGTATGCTTTTGTTTTTGGCTTTGACAACCGTTCTTGAAATTCATCTCTTTGAACTGATTAACTAGCTGTTCATCAGCTTTATGTGCTTTAAAAGTCTATTTGCGTCTTCTAGCCAAATTGTAGTGGGGACGGGGAATTCATTCTTTTCTTAAAGCGTTGACAAATGTCGTCTTCTGTTTCTGAAAACGCCCCTCCTTATTTAACTATATAAAATAGCTTTCATGTAGTTCTTCTAGTTCTCGTGTCGCACAAAATCTTCAAATCTTTTAGCCACTATTAAACGGTTTTCTGGAATGTTTTTAAGACTTTCGATCTCAGCTATGAACACGAAAACTTATCTTCTCTCTGACTTATGTGATTTTTAAGATCTTTAATTATATTTTCTGACTTGAAGGGCTGAACTCAGATCATTGCGATCTCACTTGAGCTCTGTTTAGACATTTGCCATGGCAACAAAAACAAATGACAGGGCGTTTCCTGACAGCAATTTGTCCAATGTGCTATTCCAACAAAGCAATTACTTCCTTGGGGTAAAACTTCAATGCTCAACTAAAGTACATCCGATCATCCAAAATGTCTCTTTTCAATAATATCACGGTCTCTCAAATCTTCTCAAATGCGTGACCTTGCTTTGTTTATAATCATGTGAAGATAGTAGACAAAAGCACAGTACCTTCTGAATGATTTAGTTCTTTTCTTCATTGCGAGTTCTGGAGCAGAAATATCCTCTGTTCTCAGATGGTAGATTCCAGGCCTTAGCAAGTTTTTTGGCGAAAATGTAGCTGTGTTTTCACAAAATTACCAAAGTTCTGCAGCTTCAACTCAAAAAAAAGTGATTCAACAAAAGCCTGGCCGCCAGAAATGATTCCACAGACAAAATATCTTGGTTTTTGGGAAAATTTGTTAAGTTGTGAAATAAAAAAAGGTTCACACAAAAGAAAATGAAAATAACAAAAAGAAATTAATGTTAAAAAGTTCAATTTTAAACTTAATCTTGCTACATTTCAAATCGTTACTATTTCTTAACATTTCTGAACCATTTCAAAACGGTCGAAAACTGTATGCTTATCCATTTCAAGCCAAAAAATGGGTCTTTCAAGTCCCCCTTTACTGGGACCCCATTCTAAACAAACTGAGCTTATTATCACACTGTTACTCAGTTATAGTAAGAAGGTTCTATCTCTTGCTAACCTATAGGTGAAAAGACTATACCATAAGTTATGACTATGAAAGGGAAATTTTTATTCTATTCAAATTAAGCAACATTAATATGAATTGAACTTTAACTTTCTAAGATTGGCTCCTACAGGAGGCATGTCAGGCGTTTGGCATATTTTCTGATGCAGCTAGACGTAAACAACTTTGTGGCGCTGCCAAATACTTGCAGAATAATCCACAAGTTAATAACCGCTTTTCATAATTCTCACAGGTAAATCCACAAGTTCATGAGACCTGTCACTAAATACTTGCAGAAAAAGCCACAAGTTAATAGACGCTTTTGCTAAATACCTGAGGCAAATCCACAAGTTCATAGAGACGCTGATGCTAAATACTTTCAGGCAATTCCACAAGTTCATAGACAAGCTGCCACTAGATTTCCCGAGCAAATCCGCAAGTTAATCCTGGGAATGCCTTTAACATCTTGATTCACAGTAGTGATTTGGGTGTGAACACTTGATCAATGAAACCTTGTTATCTTTACAACAGTTAACAAATACAGAATGTGACTTGAACACCACGTCCTCCAGATATAAACCTGATTGAAAATAATGATAATCAAATCCTTGATGACAGCAACACTCGTAACAGTGACAAAACAATGCATTGACAATCATTTACGTTATATACAGTATATATATATATATATATATATATATATAATACAGTAATATATACATACATACAGGCTCGGGTTAAGTCTGAGATAGAGACTGAGTTTGTACTGCTAATTTTTATGTAAAATGGGAAAATACATTATGTAACATGCTTTTTGTTCAATTTGTGATAATATGTATATTTAAAATACCACTTTACTGATTAGTAAAAGTTAGGGTGCTCACTGCACACCATACATCATTCTTCTGAAGTGTTTCTCATCACTTATTCTTGTTTCCCTAATGAAGATGTAGAAACTTTTAAAACAACATACGTGGAATGGCTTAATTTTTTAGTGTATGGCAGTTTGTATTACAAACCCGGTTCCAAAAGTTGGGACACTATACAAATTGTGAATAAAACTGAATGCAATGATGTGGAGGTGCCAACTTCTAATATTTTATTCAGAATAGAACATAAATCATGGAACAAAAGTTTAAACTGAGAAAATGTATGATTTTAAGGGAAAATATGTTTTATTCAGAATTTCATGGTGTCAACAAATCCCAAAAAATTGGGACAAGGCCATTTTTACCACTGTGTGGCATCTCCCCTTCTTCTTACAACACTCAACAGACGTCTGGGGACCGGGGAGACCAGTTTCTAAGTTTAGAAATAGGAATCTCTCCCATTCTTGTCTAATACAGGCCTCTAACTGTTCAATCGTCTTGGGCCTTCTTTGTCTCACCTTACCTCTTTATGGGGTCGCCATATGTTCTCTATGGGGGAAAGATCTGGACCTGCAGACTGGCCATTTCCATCCGGATCGTTCTCCTCACGCAGCATGATGTTGTGATTGATGCGAAGTGGTCTGGCATTATCTTGTTGAAAAAAGCAGGGTGTTCCCCGAAGGAGATGGCGTCTGGATGGGAGCATATGTTGTTCTAGAACCTGAATATATTTTTTTGCATTGATGGTGCCTTCAGACATGCAGCTGCCATACCACACGCACTCATGCAACACCATCAGAGATGCAGGCTTCTGAACTGAGCGTTGATAACAACTGGGTTGTCCTTGTCCTCTTTGGTCGGATGATATGGTCCCAGATCAAAAGAACTTAATCGTTTACTTGTTTGCCACAGAACAGTCTTCCATTTTCCACTCCATTTTAAATGATCCCCGGCCCAGTGACAGCGCCTGAGCTTGTGGATCTTGCTTAGAAATATCTTCTTCTTTGCACTGTAGAGTTTAGCTGGCAGCGTGGACGGCACGCGTGGATTGTGTTCACTGACAATGGTTTCTGGAAGTATTCCTGAGCCTATTCTGTGATTTCCTTTACAGTAGCATTGCTGGGTGTGGTGCAGTGTCGTTTAGGGCCGGAGATCACGGGCATCCAGTATGGTTTTCCCCTTGACCCTACGCAGAGTTTGTTCCAGATTCTCTGAATCTTCGGATGATGTTATGCGTTTGATGATGATAGATGCACCTCTCTGATATTGCTCCACTTTCTGCGCAACATTGTGGGAACTGGTGATCCTCTACCCATCTTGGCTTCTGAGAGACACTGCCACTCTGAGAAGCTCTTTTTATACCAATCATGTTGCCAATTGACCTAATTAGTGTTTATTGGTCTTCCAGCTCTTCGTTATGCTCAAATTTACTTTTCCAGCCTCTTATTGCTACTTGTCCCAACTTTTTGGGATTTGTTGACACCGTGAAATTTTGAATCAACATATTTTTCCTTTAAAATGATACATTTACTCGGATTAAATGTTTGATCTGTCATCTACGTTCTATTACAAATAAAATATTGACATTTGCCTTCTCCACATCATTGCATTCAGTTTTTATTCACAATTTGTTTAGTGTCCCAACTTTTTTGGAATCCGGTTTGTATTTTCTTCTGCATTTTTTACTATTGGTGTAATTGAAGGCTTAGCTCCAAGGTCAGGGTGTATTGATTACCAGTGGCAGCAGCCTCCTTTTATATGTCAGTTATAATTTGATGCATTAATCCATTACTTTTTAAGTCTAAATGCAGCTTGTGTCATTTAATCATAATCTATGTATGCGGTATATGTGCTTTAATACAGGCTAAGTAAACATCATCAGAGGTTCTCCTGTAGTTGAAGTAAACTTTACCCTCACATTGCTGTAATTTTATAAGCTAATTCTAAAGTATAAGTGTTTTGTTTTTTCCCTTTAAAAGTGAATCTCATATTTTCATAAGTTTCATCTGTTGTTTGCTCAAAGTTTTGGAGAAACTTACATTTCCATCATGAAGCTATTTTCTTAAGTTTGTAACTATTTTTCAAAGATTGTAAAATCTTGCCAAAGCTAAAGAAGTCACTTGTCATGCTTCACTAGTTAATTGTCCTTGAAGTCAAAGTTTACTTCATTCATTCTCAATGTGATTTAGATGAAATATTAATGAAATGTGAGAGATGGTTCGAACTATAGCATAATAGGACAAACTTTTAAGTACAAGATCCTTCCTAAAACAGTTAAGATGCCTTAAAAGTCTTATGGACTGGATCTCATTCCAGCGGGATCAGACTCATATGCAACAGAGAGAACACTTATGCACACCCCTAAACCATTTATGTAGGGCCAGTTAAAGTTGCCAGGTAACCTACCATACATGACTTGGGACAGTGGAGTCAAAGTCAGAGGGAATTATTGGGTACTAGAGCTGGAGTCGGTGTTGGAATCAGTGCGTATGTAGCAGCTCTGACTAAATGTAAACTGTTTGGAAGGCACAACAACATTGCTACATCCTTTGAACTTTAAAGGTGATGATTCAAACTGGCAGTGATGAAGTGCCGTTTATCCTGCATTTTGTTTTACTTTCAAACAACATAAAAAAATGTAAGGGTCTAATTACATATAGAGAGTCTGAGTAGGAGTTTGTGGTACCAGAAATTGAGAAGTCAGGGTCAGAGTTGGAGTCTAAATCTTTTAAAGAACAGTAATGAAATTGCCTGCCTTAAAGTCTAATGAATCACTGTACTGGACTTGATTATCTGTTGACATTTTATATATTATATTTATTAGTTGTTCACAGTCATGAAGGAGTTTGTGTGTACTGTAGTGAAGAAGATAGTGATGTGCTACTTCTAATTTGTTCTTTCTCTTTTGAACCCTTTTTGTTATAGTAGCTGACAGAGAGGTTTGTCCACAAGTTTTCTGATTGATCCCTAATTTTCAAATGATCTTCAAAATGATTAATTCTAGACTAGACTTCTCTTGTCCAGTGTCTGTTTTTTGTTATTGTAAGTATATCAGCACTTTTTGGATGGAAGCATTAGTTTTCTGTACTTAAATTTATTCTATCTCTATTTTCCTTCTTTTATCACAATAGCCTTTTCAGTAGTGAAGCATATTTGCCAATGTTGAGTACAGCACTTTTAAAATTTTTATTGCATAGATTCATTAATTTTGGCGTAATTTTTGTAGCTGTAAATATCTCCTCCAAATTAAGTTTTCATTTTAGGAAAGCATGTAAATTATAAGATGGGACATTAGAAAGACCAATTTGAGGTCATCTTCACCAACTGTTTTGAAATTAAGTTGCAGTAATAACAAAATTTTTAGTAGATAAAAGATAGAAAGAATACAGGTTAACTTCTTCTTTCTATGCTTGATAATCACAACTGTCACATCATAGCCTGGAGCATGTCTTTCTCAGTACCTTTGATCTTGTCACTTTGTTTCCATTTTACCTTGGTCTGTTCATTATATGCTGCATTTCAAGAGATATGGTTCACTGGTATCCAAGCAACTGTCATATTTTTTGTCCTAATAACTCAGTGTCGCTGAATCCAGGTTCTTTTAATCCCTTTTTGGTGTAAAACAGGTCAATACATTGTTATCCCCTTGAGCCATATGTAAAGATTTGTATTGATTACAGTTACATCATTTATGCAGCTGTACAGTAGCCATTATTAACCTGACCTAGCTATTAAATCATCTTGCCCGGGGAACTATTTCACCCATCATTACTCTCTTTTCACTCTGTAACTTTTTTGATATTCTCTTAATGAATGGGCTGATGGGTAATGCACAGAAGTCTGATTACAGGAGCCATTAAAATAATTTTGGTCATGGTCAAAAAACAGGTTTAGGTGTCTATAGGTGACATCTACATGTAAAATAGGGACAGATCATTTCTCATTTGACCAACCCAAGCTTTGGTATAAGAAACTGAAATGACAACATTTTTCAGAAAACATTTAAAAATCAAGCTATATCTATCTTTTTTTACTACAGCATCCACAGGAAGATGGTTTAGAAAATGTTGTTTTGCTTTCAGTTAATATGCCTGTATTACCTTTAAAGTGCTTCATACCAGGCAACATCACAATCATTTATGTATGGTTTTGTACATGTCTATATACCAGTACTTACTAATATTTCCAGTATTTTGGAGTTTTGTTGTTAAGCACACACAAACCTATAGTGTATATATTTAATCTTTGGCACTCATACCTGACAGACAAAGGAGATGATAATGGACATGAGGAAGGAGGAGTCCTCACGTCACTGTTCATCCAGGGCTTGAAGTGAAGAGGGTGAGCAACATTAAATACCTGGGCGTCTACATCAATGAGGACTTCACTTGGACACTTGGTCAAGAGGGCCCAGTAGTGTCTTTTACTTTCTGAGCAGGCTAAGAAGTTTGGTATGTTGACTAAGATCCTCTGCAACTTTTAGCTGCATTGTTGAGAGCATCTTGACCAGCTGCATCTGTGTGTGTGTATGGCAACACTACTGCTATGGACCCAAATGCCTGCAGAGGTGGTAAGGACTGCTGGGAAGATCACCGGACCCCACTGCCCTCTCCTTAGAGGCATCTAAAACTGCAGAGTCCATGGAGAACTGCCCACCACCCCAACAAAACTGATCACACTTCTACCCTCAGGCAGGATGTATAGAAGTATGAAATGCAAGACTTCCAGGCTAAATAACTCTTTTTTCCAAGGCCATTAGACTCCTAAATAACTGACTGGGTTTATAACCATGGTTCACCTCATTCTGTCTACCTCACACAACTGTAACTGTATTTGACTTGTCCATCACACACCTATCTGCACATTACAGTGATCCCTCGCTGTACGGCTTCGACTTTCACGGCTTCACTCCAGCGGATTTTAAATGTAAGCATATCTAAATATATATCACGGATTTTAGCTGGTTCCTGTTTCTCGGACAATGGGTCTTTAACACTAAATTACCAGACCTCGAAAAACTTGTAATTCGTCCCACCTAAACTGCTTCTTAAATCCCTTCACCCTCTCGCCAGCATCCTTTGTCTTCTAATTGTGCTGATAAAGAGAGCTAGGAGCAGCCGCTATTCCATCCCCCACCAATTTAGAGCGATCGAACTTCAGCTTGATTGGTATCTGGGAGTGAAGTGGAGTTTTAGAGTGAAATAATAGATCGTTGTTTGGAACCTGCGATTTCATGTCTGTTCCGTTTCTACAGTAATCTGTGTCAGCACATTGTTAAAACAGAAACGTTTTATATTCTAGTAGTAGATGACAAAATGTGGCATAAACTATATAGTGTATGAAGTCCAAATAGCAAAGAAACATTTTCACAAGAATAACACAATTGCTTTTATTCAAAAATATAACTGCAGAAACAAAAAGCTGCCTTAACATGCGACATTGACAGCAGTTTATTGTATTTGCCTCCGTGGTTCAATAGAATCAGCCCCGCTTGGAATCAAGAGGTCACGAGTTCGATCCTCGCCCTCCGTTTTGAGAAGTAAACTGCTCTTAGTCTTACTGCTTTAGAATAAAAGCATACATTTGATTTCAGTCTGTAACAGCGGTCAATTTATGATCCTTGTAAAGGGTGCTTTTTTAATTCACTTTCATTCTCTCAGTACCGTTCAGAATCAATCCATACAACCCCATCTGACACGCTGTTTTCACTAAAGATGCGCTATAGCTCTGCAGTGTACACGATGCATACTAACGCCCGCCCTCCTCATCTGCCCGTGTCGTTCAAACACAGGAACATATATTTGTGTAAAGTATAAAAAGTGCACTTTTATTCAAGTGCACTTTTCCATCCTTTTCCTGTAGAACAATGTCACACTTCCTCTATGCTGTGGTTTCTATTACACACCTGAAAGAAAGAGACAATATATGTGAAAATATAATCGCACTAATGCAATATTATTTGAAAGCGAACAGCGTCAGATCGGTGTGAATTTATGCAGGAACTGGAAATTCTCTGATGGGACCTTCCCCAGGAAGAAAGTACAGTGTCAGGTGCTCATTCAGTGTAATAGGAACCATAGCACAGAAGGTGTGTACACGGCAACAAGTACCGTGTCGTAAATGTAGGAAGGGCGTCCTTGGGTGTGTGGGAACTGTTAATATTTGAATGTGATTATTTTATATAGACGGAATGAAAATCAGCACTTCTTAGCATTGCACCATGCAAGCTGTCGTATCAATCGCCTACTGTAACTTGCTGTCTTTTTTCTTCAGTTATACAGGTAGTTTTGAATAAAAGTGCACTTGTTTTGTTTGCGTGAAGTGTCTGCGTGCACTTTCATGGCATTACCGTGTATTTTTGAGCATGCCCATTTGAGCATGCTCAAACACAGAACATAAGTTGGTGTAAAAGTATAACAAAACAACGGGCAGATGGGAGTGTCTGATGATTGCATATAGCGCGAACTTCCTGCTCTTTACCATTCTCTCCTCTGCATGCCCTGGAGTACAAAAGAAACAGAATACAGGCAGCTATAGCTCTGCGTTGTACCACGATGCATACTAACGCACAAAAAGGGTTCTGACCACAAGGCGGCTTAAGCTGCCTTCTTGTATCTCACGTCACTTGATTTTCTTTTATTCAGTTTTATTGAGTGCTTCTGCCAGTCCCGCATGTTGCTGTATGCTGGATATTTTCACATGTATTCTTTTAGGTGTGTAATAGAAACCACAGCATAGAGAGAGAATGTGTACATTGCTTCTTACAGGAAAAGGCGAGGGAAAAAAGTGCACTTGAATAAAAGTGCACTTTTGTTATACTTTCACCAATATATGTTCCTGTGTTTGAAGGACACGGGCAGATGGGAGTGTCTGATGATTGCATATAGCGCGAAGTTACTGCTCTTTACCATTCTTTCCTCTGCATGTCCTGGAGTACAAAGAAAACAGCATACAGCAACATGCAGGGGACTGGCAGGAACACTCAGTAAAACTGAATAAAAAAGAAAATCAAGTGCGGTGAGATCTGAAGAAGGCAGCTTCGCCAGAGTTTGTGTCAGAACCGGGGTGGGCGTTAGTATGCATCGTGGTACACTGAGAGCTATAGCCGTCTTTAGTGAAAACAACCGTGTCAGATGGGGTTGTATGGATTGATTCTCATGCAGCGACTGAGAGAATGAAAATGAATTAAAAAAAAAGCTAACCTTTACAAGGATCATAAATTGCACGGCTGTTACAGACTGAAATCAAATGTATGCTTTTATTCTAAAACAGTAAGACTAAGAGCAGTTTACTTCTCAAAGCGGAGGGTGCAGGATTGAACTTCGTGACCTCTTGATTCCAAGCGGGGCTGAGTCTATCGAACCACGGAGGCAGTTACAATAAACTACTGTCAATGTCGCATGTTAAGGCAGCTTTTTGTTTCTGCAGTTATATTTTTGAATAAAAGTGCAATTGTGTTATTCTTTGAAAATGTTTCTTTGCTATTTGGACTTCAGGCTTCATACACTATATAGTTTATGCCTACATTTTGTCATCTACTACTAGAATATAAAAACGTTTCTGTTTTAACAATGTGTTGACACAGAGTACTGTAGAACGGAACAGACATGAAATGCATGTGTTCCAAACAACGATCTATTATATCCACTCTAAAACTCCACTTCACTCCCAGATACTCAATCAAGCTGAAGTTGTACGCTCTAAATTGGTGGGGGATGGAATAGCCGGCTGCTCAAGCTTCTCTTTATCAGCACATTTAGAAGACAAAGGGCGCTGGCGGAGAGGTGTGAAGGGATTTAGGAAGCAGTTTAAGGTGGACGGAATTCGAGGTTTTTCAGAGGCTCTGAATTCTAGTGTTAAGAAAGACAGGTTATAAATAGGTCTAAAATTTTCAAAAACAGAGGAGTCAAGGTTATTTTTCTTGAGTAGGGTTTAACAAATGCAGTCATAAGACAGTCAGGAGACCCCTGTATCTTCCATGGTGTAACAGTGCTGGAGGATTTTTTTAACTCTGTTTTTAGGTGTGACTATGTCAGCAACAGCTCTTACTTTAACATTAAAATTTACCACCTTACTACAGTCGACCCTTGACATATGACTGGCCTGACATGCGAACAACTTGATTTACGACCAAAATTTTTGTTTTGATTTACAGACCAACGTGTTGCATTACGACCCGAATGCAGTCATGTGTATCCGGTTGTGCGATTGTAAACAAACAGCGAAAGTGTTCAAAGCGTCAGTCAGAGCCCAGATACATGTGTTTGTGGACGTAATTTCGTCAGTGCAGTGATTTATCTATATATAAATTCACTAAGACCATGGCACGCAAGACGATAATTGCTAAGGAAGGAAGAGAAGGTAACGAAGGTAAGAAAGCGATCCAATCAAACGAAGAAGGAAATTGTGCGGAAATATGAGAGTAGTGTTCATGTGACCGATTCCACTAATACCGTATTTATTCATCTACCGCGCACCCTAATTTTGCGAAAATTGCAAAAAAAGTTTTGCCCCGTGTACGATGCGCGCTGTGATTGTATAGGAAGTGTTTAGAGAGAGAGCGAGCACTGTCGCAAGTGCACGAGCAAGCAAGAGAGAGCGCGAGTGGGTGAGCAAGCAAGCGAGCGAGAGAAAGAGCACGAGTGGGCGAGCAAGCGAGTGAGAGAGAGAGAGTACGAGTGGGCAAGCAAGCGAGCGAGAGAGAGAGAGGACGAGTGGGCGAGCAAGAGGAGAATGCAGGCCAGAGAGAGAGAGCGTGAGTGAGCGAGCAAGCGGAGAGAGAGCTAGATGGGCTGGAGTGAGAATGCATGGCGAGCGAGAGAGTGCAGTAGTGGGCGAGGCAGCAGCGGAGAGCGCAGGGCGAGCAGAGAGAGGCATGAGTGGGCTAGAAGCGGCGAGAGAGGAGCGAGTGGGCGGCGAGAGAGGCGTGAGTGGCGAGCAAGCGAGCGAGAGAGACCTGAGTGGGCAGAGCAGCGAGAGAGCGAGTGGCGACAAGCGAGGAGAGAGCACAGTGGGCTAGCAAGCGAGAGACGAGTGGCTACGAGCCCAAGCAAAGAAGTTTCCTGATGAGCTCACCTGATTTTCTAATGCTGATTTTGGGAAATTAATATGGTATGTAAGGCTCCACCCCTTGGCCTCGTTTCTTTCCCATTCCAGTAACTCGTCTGTCTCCAATCTTGGAATCAAAATGGATCGTTCCTGAAAATGGATGCTCAAGTCAACACACAGTAAAATCCTGCTTTTCCATCTAAGTAGATGCCAAACTCAGCCTATTCTTTCTAACCACCTCCTGGAATCAGTAATTCATGCATTCATTCGCCCGGCTGACTACTCTAATTCCTGCCGTTTTGGTATCAGTAAAGCCACGCTTTCTAGACTCCAACTGGCTCAAAATGCGGCTGCAAGGCTTCTAACTGGAAGTAGCAGAATCCAACACATTTCACCGATTTTGAAAACCCTACACTGGCTGCTGGTTAGATTCAGAATCGATTTTAAGATTCTCCTCCTAACCTATAAGGCATTAAAGCGGTCTAGCCCCCGCCTATTTTTGTGTCTTGCTCCATTGTCACAATCCCCCTCGTGTTCTTAGATCCACAGATCAGCTGCTCCTAACCGTTCCCAAGGCACGCGTTTAAAGCTCGTGGTGAAAGGGCTTTCTCCGTCCTGTGCACCCAGGCTCTGGAACTCCCTGCCCTTAGTGGTTAGGCAAGCCGCTTCAGTGCCACATTCAAATCTCGCCTAAAAACGCACTTCTTCACATTGGCTTTTAATTCTTAACCTGTTTCATTTTCCACTTGCCTTTTGCTATTTTCTCTATTTTATTTGGTCCCTTGACCTGTTTTTAGTATCTCTGTTTTAATTCTCTTAATGTTTATTTTTAATATTTTGCTTTTAGTCCTGCTTTGTTGTAACTGTACAGCGCTTTGGTCAGTTGTAATGCTGTGTTTTTAAGCGCTCAACAAATAAATATGGTATGGTATGGTATGTACAGCATGTAAATCCACCATTTCGACAATTTTACAAAGAAAAGATTTGCATAAGGAGGCTCCTTCTAAACAATAACCACCTTCCGTTTCATTCTCCTCCTCCTCCCTTCCTGCAGCCCAAAGATATTAAATGAAATGGTGAGTACAGTATGAAATTGTTGTTTCTGGTAGGCTAGGCAGTTTTTGTAACTTTTTGGTTAGTACATTAGAAAAATTACTGGTGTTTTGGTAAATTATGCACATTATACAACCCTTTTTATGAAAAGGTTAAGTAATTCTTGCAGTGGGAAGTTCGAACGCATTATGGGTATTTCCATTATTTCTTATGGGAAAAATAGACTTGACTTACAACCGACTTGAGTTACAACCTGCCCTCGCAACAATTGAGTTGTAAGTCAAGGGTCCACTGTATTTATATTATTATCACTATTAGATCGCAAGGTACCAAAGCTCAGATCTTCACACTTTAGTCATCTTAATTAAATATTTGCTAAACAGGCGCCTTTCTTACCTTGGCTCTAGTTTAGCATGCATATTTTTGTATTTTTCGAAAGAAGAATTTTCTAACTACTTTAGGATGTTTAAATGATTTTTAAGTAATTACTTCATAACCACTGTGTAGTGTTTTGGATCTGAAATGATCAAAAAAGCATTTCAACTTACTAGAATTATTGTAATGGCGTTAGTCACAAGCAAATTTACAGTCCAAATGTTCATTTTTGATTTGTGATTAGTTTCACCAAGGAGACTGCAAACTTTAAACTGGTGTGAAATAATTGAAATTAACAAAATCATCACTTTTTAATTCCTTGTGTTATTGCAGTACATATTTGAATTAAGTTAAATTGCAATTTGTTTCTTTAAACGGTATTTTTGTGTTCTTTAAAGCATCTTGTAATGATGTACACTAAATTATAATTGATTGATTAAGTGATGACAAGGAGCAAGTAATGCTGGGAAGGTGTTAAGAGTTGTTTAAGTACACCTCCACGATCCTTGTCACTGTGATCATTTAAAGGCATCGTTTGCGTTTATGGTGGCATGTACCCATTATGTTGATGATGTTATGAAGCAATGTCTTTTGTACATTTCACTGGACAGCACGCCTGAACTTTGTAGACAGCTTTCTTCTGTCGCAGGGCAGGGGGTGTAGGTTTGTTGTGTGTGCTGAAGTATCTTTGCTAATTTTGCATTTTTTGTACTAGCTACTGAGCACAAAGCTCCCCAATAGGTGCTTTGACACAAATCTTTCTAAAATCCTTCCTGTTTTAGTTTTTGGCCATTGTTACATGCTTTTTTGGAATAAGAGTGAAGTTAGTATTCTTATAAGCAGGCATTTGACTTATCAACCTCTGATAAGTGGTTTTTGTGGATAATATGAAGGGGAAATCTAGACTTGGACTGTGTCTTGTTTAGGAAAATGAGGACTAAATTTTTTCTTTTTTCTCATGTGATTTTGTATCTTCTGTCTGCACTGGAGTCATTTGTAGCTGCACTGGAGTCATTTGTAGCAATGTGTGATTAGCACCTCACATTCTGTGCTCTTGACTGCATCAGAATGTCAGTGACTTGGTGTCTGCTTGTGAGGTTGCAGCAGGTTGCTTAGGAGGTAGGTATAAGGGTGGAATGTTTCAATCTTCTTTATGTCTAGTACAGGAAATGTACCTTCTTCACTAGACTTTAGGAGGGACTGGACTTTCCCTTAGTCTCAGCACAGAAGGTGATGTAACTGTAGCGGGGGATAATAGAAATCATGAATCCAATTTGCTCCCTGTTACCACATTTTAATGATTATAATTCAATCCATCTATCCATCTCTCTATTTTTATTTACCATTTTTCCCGTAGAGGAAAAATAACATGATTTAAGAAAAAAACCTTAATTTTATTATTTCAATCTTAAATGTGTTTAATTGTGCCATTTATGACACTAAAAATAGCATCAATGTGAGCAGAGTTCAGTTAATCATCACAGTGATAATGAAGCTACTAACACTTATTGAAAATTACTTCTTAATAAATAATTTTTTTCTTTTTCCTTTGAAGCCTGTACTTCTAAAAGCTGTGAGCTTTGATTTTTGCCTAACAGACACTTGACAGCATCAGACTTCACAAGAATAACTGAAGCCGTGATTTATACGCAATTTCCACCTGCAGCTCAAAGTCACATTAAATACATGTTTAAGATGAGAGCACTGTGGGAAGCTGTCTGCTTGTCAAAATGAGGCTTGTTGGGGATGGTGGGCAGAAAATGAATAATGGAAATCAGTATTTTCCTTTTAAGGAACCACTGGTTAGCTTAGACTTCACTATACAGTAGTGAAGGTATCAGCACCTAGAGTTTGTTTCTCAGTGGATGCAGGATCTAGAAGCAGAGAAAAGTGCCTTAAGTATTTCAAAACATTTAATAATAATAGAGTAAATGGCTGTTTTCTTAAGTGCACTAACATTAGGCCAGCTTGATCCCATCATATCATACACTCTAGGTGCACTACAGCTTTATCCATCTCATCCAACAGGTGCACAATTGGGCTAAAACCAGTTGATTAAGGAGGGCTGTGTATGAAAATGTCACTTTTATATTTCTGCAATTATTTTACATCTCTCTTAGCCTTGCAGTGTAGAGTATTAATCTGCTGGAAGGCCATTTATGGATCACTGCTGGTATCAAGGGACATAATATATGACATGAAAATTCCCAGCACCATATCAGAGACCACCATCCAACTCCATTACTGACACATTCATTTACTCTCCTGAGCTAATGTGCATTTACCCACTGCAACAACATATTGTTGTCATGGGCTGAGGGACATGGTGTTGTGGGGGTCCTTATAAACCCTTTGTAGCACCAGCAGCTACTATTCTATTTAGTAGTCTGCTATTATGCAGTCACCTTTTATTCGCTTATATTAGCAGTCAATTTTGGACCACATGACTGCTATAGCCTGGGTGAATTTTGGGTGTTTGTCCATTTTCAAAAGACCGGTGACATTGTTCTACATTACAATCCAAGCAGTGCTGCTCTTCCTGATATGCGTCTAGCATCCACTACCATACAACCTTGAAATCTACTGAAACTTTGAGTCTTGCCCATATTTTCCTTCTAAATCACTTACACAAATGATCTCTTGTTGCCTGGCTGTTTTATTTATATTGAATTGTCTGCTTATATGATTCAGTCACTGACTAATCAGTTAATTATTTGGAAAGGACAGGTGTACCCAATAATGTGAAAGCAACAGTCTTCAGTGCATGCTTGAGCTTATCATGTAAAACTATCATATTGTTTTTCATTGTTATGTTAATTTCATCTGAGGTACAAACTACTTGTAGCTCACAGTCATCATATGATTACTTGTTGCATTTACAACATTTATGTTACTACAGATAGTTATGTGAAAATACTAACAATCTAATTCAGTTGTTGTTGGACTGAGGCTTCAGAGATCTAGGTATGCAGCAAAAGTGGCATGCATTGTAGGCCCCAGTACAATTAAGCAATTTTCCTTGGTTCCTTTGACACTCTCTGGGGAGACATGAAGGTTTATTTAAATGAGAGAGCTTCATGGTGATGGAAATCGATTGAAATTAAGAAAGTCTAAGTTGGAATAGTTGTAAAAGTAAGAGGGAGAGCAGGAAATGCAATCACTATAAGCAAGCTGAAGTGGAGTGGTGTTCTGTGAAATTTGCTACCTATCAATAATTAAATAATAAATGTAGTGTTTGTTTTGTTTCTGGATGAATTTGTTGATTTGTAATTTGCAGTATACTTGCAGCATTTTTCCTGTATTTGTGTACATTATGTTTTTTTCCATAATTTTTAAACCTTTCTAACAATATATTAACTTAAAAAACTTTTAATGGAAAAAAAAAAACCTTCATCCCTCTAGGAGGTGCTGTCTTTGAGGACTTTTATCCAAAGGCTCCTTCTACCATGGTGTGCCATGAAGCACCTCTGGGGGTCTTTTCTGCCCACTGCTATCAGGCAATTCAGTGTTTCCTCCCAATGTACTCTTTAAGTTCATTTTGAAATCTCTGCACAATAAACATTTTATTTTACTTTATTTATTTATTGATTGGTTGATTTATTAATTGGATATATTATTTGTCCTATGAGTTTGTATCCTTTTTATGTTTTTGTGCTGTATGCATCTGAATTTGCCCATGGGATTAGTAAAGTTTACCTTATCTAATAAATTATCTCCTTTGGTAGGCAAACCCAGCTCCATATAAATTGTTGTTTTCAACTTTTGCATTTTATATGTTTTACATTTCTTATTAACTCAATGAAACATATGATGGGAAAATATGAGCGATATCAACATCTGCATCTTATCTTATGTATTATAAAATAGTAAAAAACTTTTTTCAGATAACATAAGATGGTTGTTTTCACTGATTAATGAGAAAAGTTTTTATCCTATTCTTGATACTCTTGAAAGACAAATATATAGGGCACATTTGACACACATCCTGTCTATCACTGTTTTCATACTATACTCAAGCTTCAAAATTAAATAAAATGATGGGTTCCACAAGTCATTCAAAAGTAGTCTTTTACCATTGTTAACTCTGATTGTGCCCGTTGTTTCTTTGTCCGATCAAGCAAGAAGGAATGGAGGCAAAAGTCTATAGCATCTTCAGGGAAATCAAAAGATGTGTACTATGGTGGTAATTCCATTCCTGTTGGACCTACTAGCAGGGAGGTATTTTAGAGCAAGGTGAATGGGTAGCAGTCTAATTGTTAGAAATCAATAAATCATCTTTACAATTTTAAAGGCATTTTGCTCAGTAACAATGAGAGCCAACTTGACTAATTCTTATAGACCACAAGTTTTGTGAACCACACTGTAATTACACCTGGTTTGGTAAACTTGTGAATCTTCATTTGGGTGCACTTTACGGTTGCACTGTATACCGATACTGAAAATATACAGAAAAACACAATTTTAAAAGCGGTACAGTATCAGTTATGGTACTTGAAGTAAATGGTAGTTTTCAGGCACCTCGTCCTCAGTTGTTTGTCGCTTTTGAAAAATCCAGTGGGAAAGACCCTTCCTTAGCTGTTTGATTTAATATACATATTACATCAAGCCTGAATCACTAAGTGGGACTCCATACCTATAAATATTTATATTAATGTGCTCTAAACGATGCTTTGCTTAATTTTTGCAAGTTCTTGTTTTATTTCTTCTTTCTGTAATTTAAAGAATATTTTATTATTGTGTAAATTAGTTTCTATGCTTGGTCACGTGTTTCTGTTATGTCCCTTGTGGTTTGTGGGTGATCAACAGGTGGACTTGTCTTATTTTTCTGGAAGTATCCATTGGGCAGTGGCAGCAGTCTACTATTTATACTGTGCCGTTCAGAAAAAAAATGACAGTCGGCACCTGTGGAATAACCTGGAAAAGCATGATTGTCATAGTATTAAGACTGGGACCACACAATCTGTCTACTTTTCTTCTCAATTGCAGATGTAGGAATATTTTAATAAAAGTTTCCTGAATATTTTTAATTACACATCATTGTTTTAGGTATTATGTATTAAACCAGCAGCCACGGAAAATTGAGACAAACTGTGGGACAAGTCGTGCTGATTGACGAGATTCTTTAAAGTGCAGGTTTTAAACAACAATAAAAGTAAAATCGGGATTATGACAGTTATTTTCCATTTGCTTCAATTGGAAGGTCTTAGTCAGGGATCTCAGTTTTAAGAGTAAATGGGACAGAATCAGATGTAAAATGACACTATTTGGGCATAGAAGATAGAAGAAGTGTTTGGAAAAACTGCTCCAAGTACACTTGCAAATCAAAGTACAGAGTAATAGTATTAAAAAAACACTATACTGTAAAGGAGTCTGGCTGTAAGTTTTACTAATGAAGATAACAAACTAACCATTCAAAATTCTGAAAGGCCTGATCATGGAAGTATAAAAGCAGATCTTCAAAATACTGAAGCTTTGCACAGTGCTTCTGGAGTAACACGATGCCAATATTAGTGTGGATGAAACAAAATAGTATTTTTACATTTCAATATCAGCTTTTGTCTTTGAATGAGACCTCTTTTTAAATATATTCAAATTATATTCTAATAGCAACATTTAATGTGACAGCCCTAATAAAGGGAGAACTTTAAAGTCCACACAAAAGACTCTCTGAGTGCTTGCTAAGCATTCTGAGTCAACAATGCAATCGGCTACGTCAGTGTTGCTGTATTTTTAGCTTTCACTTAAGATTGATTCTATTTTTAGGCATTATTTGTGGACAAAAAGGCTGGCACAAAGTGCTGCAAGAATATTCATTAGTTAGTGTGACATTTTGCATCTTTATTATGTATTTGTTAATGTTAGTTAATACTAAATTGTCCTGGTATAAATGAGTGTCACTTAAGTGAGTTTGTGCCCTTTAGTTCACTGGCAAGTTGCCTTATGCTCAATTTAGCCCTAATAAGCTCTGACTACTTATAAAATATGAAATGGATAAAAACAGGTTTCTGAAGCTGATGGATGGATGATTATCAGCTATTGTATTGATTCATTCATGAATATAAGCTTTGGTGTGTAGTGCTTTGGGAGAACATATATGTATACTAAGTTGATGCTTTCTTACCAAGGTAGTGCATTTTGCCTTCAGAAGAAAACTTTTTTTAAACCTATTAAGCCAGCTGTATTCATTTCAGGTGCCTAGAGCTACAGCATCTGCTTCTGAGACGGCTTTCTGATTTTAACTGAGGTCCTTGTCTAATGATGTGTCTTCTGTGGAATTAGAAATTATGTGTGGTGTGAAATCTGTTAAATGCATTATTCTCGTGACATTCAATCCACAGGAGGGCATTCATTCCCCTGCTTGCCTGTTAATGTTTTTTGTTTTCTGTATTTTTTCCCCTAAATGCCTTTTTTGAAAGCTGCCTTTTTCCAGTAAACAAGCACAGGGTATGAATGGCAATATAGTGTATTAGTTGTTGCTTCACCGATTATAGCGTTTCATACATCAGTGGCTATGTATGCTGGTGTGTGAATTGTTAAAGGCATCCATAGTTAAATTGCAAAGCTTTGATAGTTTTACTTATAAATACATGTAACTGTGTTAACATGGCATACTGTGCAGAAATTTTGTTTTTAAGCGTAAGCAGTAAAATACATTATGAAATACTGGTCAATTTCTGGAGCATAACACTGTGCTAAAAGTGTTTTTTTTTTTTAAAGTTTGGACCATATTGACGAAAAATAAGAGAATCAGAAATTTACTTAATAAAAGAAAGTGTAATGGCAATTACTTATTCGATATTTCTTTCTTACTGCACAGTACGTGACTGTAGATTATACTTGCAAAGCTTTATAATCCTTGACTTAAGAAATGTCTGGGCTTACTAGTACATTATTGTATCCCTTGATGCCTTCTGAATTCGGTGATATATTTTAATGCTGCTTAAAAAGAGTTTTATTTATTTGCTCTGTAAGCAGTTATAGATAAGACTGTCATAGCACAACTTTACAAATTCATTACATAAATTTTAATAAGTAATTGTCCAGTATGAGTTACCATGACTCTTACTGCCACCAAACAGGCTGATTAAATGAGCTTTTTTGAGTTTGATTAGTTTTTAAGTTAAGTGATAAGATTTTCTAGATCTACAGTTTTCAAATGAATTTGAAGCTGAGGCATAGCGTTCAGTCAGAACTTTACTAAAATTTAAAACCAAATAAATATTTGATGCCGATTATTAATATCCCATTCACAAGTATTAGGTAAGGGATGTCTGGTAGCATAGACACAAGGCAGAAACAAGTATTGTAATGGACACCAGTGCATTGCAGGGTATCCACACTTAGCCATGACAGGCAAATTGAGACGCATTATTCAACCTACTTACATGCCTTTGTGATACAGGAGGAAATATGGATAAGGAAATTACAAAATCCAACATGTATATGCTGTCCCATAAATTAAAAGTAAAATTTTTAAGTGAGAGAGGTTCAATAGCAAACTATTAATACTACTTGTTGATGTGTTCAGCATCCTGAGTTCAAATCCTACGGTGGTTGCTATTGTGGATGTAATTTAGGTTAGTTGACTTCTGTGTGAGTGTGATTGAGAGTATATTATGGTCGAAATGTAACATCTTATTGAGGAAAGAAACATTCTGTAACATGACAATTTAGTAATCAGGCAGGAAAAAAGCTTATCATTGTATCTTTTAATTACTCCTCAGCAATATGCCTTGGGGAGAGCATTCTTCAAAAGCAGTCAAAATAATTGATTATTATAATCAGAATGGTCAGAGAAACAAAGGATAGAGGTTCATTTTATAAACTGTTGAATTTACATACAGTGTCAATCAATGCCTACATTTTACTATGGTTGGTTTACACCCAAATGATTTAATAAAATACAAGTCTATTATATTACAGTGGTGTGAAAACTATTTGCCCCTTCCTGATTTCTTATTCTTTTGCATGTTTGTCACACAAAATGTTTCTGATCATCAAACACATTTAACCATTAGTCAAATATAGCACAGTAAACACAAAATGAAGTTTTTAAATGATGTTTTTATTATTTAGGGAGAAAAAAATCCAAACCTACATGGCCCTGTGAAAAAGTAATTGTCCCCTTGTTAAAAAATAACCTAACTGTGGTGTATCACACCTGAGTTCAATTTCCGTAGCCACCCCCAGGCCTGATTACTGCCACACCTGTTTCAATCAAGAAATCACTTAAATAGGAGCTGCTTGACACAGAGAAGTAGACCAAAAGCACCTCAAGCTAGACATCATGCCAAGATCCAAAGAAATTCAGGAACAAATGAGAACAGAAGTAATTGAGATCTATCAGTCTGGTAAAGGTTATAAAGCCATTTCTAAAGCTTTGGGACTCCAGTGAACCACAGTGAGAGCCATTATCCACAAATGGCAAAACATGGAACAGTGGTGAACCTTCCCAGGAGTGGCCGGCCGACCAAAATTACCCCAAGAGCGAGAGACGACTCATCCGAGAGGTCACAAAGACCCCAGGACAACGTTTAAACAACTGCAGGCCTCACTTGCCTCAGTTAAGGTCAGTGTTCACGACTCCACCATAAGAAAGAGACTGGGCAAAAACGGCCTGCATGGCAGATTTCCAAGACACAAACCACTGTTAACCAAAAAGAACATTAGGGCTTGTCTCAATTTTGCTAAGAAACATCTCAATGATTGCCAAGACTTTTGGGAAAATACCTTGTGGACTGATGAGACAAAAGTTGAACTTTTGGAAGGCAAATGTCCGTACATCTGGCGTAAAAGGACCAGCATTTCAGAAAAGAACATCATACCAACAGTAAAATATGGTGGTTGGTAGTGTGATGGTCTGGGGTTGTTTTGCTGCTTCAGGACCTGGAAGGCTTGCTGTGATAGATGGAACCGTGAGTTCTACTCTCTACCAAAAAATCCTGAAGGAGAATGTCCGGCCATCTGTTCGTCAACTCAAGCTGAAGCGATCTTGGGTGCTGCAACAGGACAATGACCCAAAACACACCAGCAAATCCACCTCTGAATGGCTGAAGAAAAACAAAATGAAGACTTTGGAGTGGCCTAGTCAAAGTCCTGACCTGGATCCAATTGAGATGCTATGGCATGACCTTGAAAAGCGGTTCATGCTAGAAAACCCTCAAATAAAGCTGAATTACAACAATTCTGCAAAGATGAGTGGGCCAAAATTCCTCCAGAGCTGTAAAGACTCATTGCAAGTTATCAAGCGCTTGATTGCCGTTATTGCTGCTAAGGGTGGCCCAACCAGTTATTAGGTTCAGGGGGCAATTACTGTTTCACACAGGGCCATGTAGGTTTGGATTTTTTTTCTCCTAAATAATAAAACCATCATTTAAAACTGCATTTTGTGTTTACTTGTGTTATATTTGACTAATGGTTAAATGTGTTTGATGATCAGAAACATTTTGTGTGACAAACATGCAAAAGAATAAGAAATCAGGAAGGGGGCAAATAGTTTTTCACACCACTGTATATTCTGGTTCTTCTTCCTTTTGAGATGAGTCACCACCCTAGAAATTTATGTGCATATAACAACTATCCATTCTAGTTTATAGGACATCTGCTGATTTCTTAGGGCCGATTTATACTTCACGCTCAGAACGCGTACGAGGCCGCATCATGGCTGCCACGCATTCCCAACGTTCATTTCATGCGTCGTCTGAGCAGGTCCTCAGAAATTAACGTGACGCGTGCGCGAGTTGCAGTACCAGCAAAAGTCGGGGCAGTGTGCTAAAAGTCAGAACATGGCGCAGAGTCTCTGTTTACTATCTACATGTGACAGCAAGCCTCTATGCAGATCCTACGGAATCGATGCCGTGCTTCACTGTTTGATGAATGGTTCGATGTGAGGAAGCAAAATGCCGACATACAGATGCATTACGTGGTGCTTTTATATTCAATTCGCATATTCCTGATCGTAATGACACGATACATTTTAAAAGTCTCACATACCATCTTTTGTGCCGTCTATTTTTTATTTTTTTTACTTTACATGCTGTCAGGTCCAAGAAGCTCATAGCGATTAAAATTGGGATGCGTTATGATGGTCTGCTTTAATAATAAAGTAAAACAAGTGAAAACAAACAGCATCAGATCAGCTGTAAATGTTTGGCATTTCTAAAAGTTAGCTTCTTTTCAGTCTTATTCTCTCAGTCACATTTATGTTCTCCCTCAACCCCCTCCCCCCTTCTGATCTGACTCTAACTAACAGCACCAGTATAGGTTCACACCCGATCTAATGCTGTTCGTTTTCAAATAATATTGCATTAGTGCGACAGTGTTTGTGATTGGTACTATTCAGGTCATAAAATGATTTCTTCAAAGTGTCACATATATTTGTCTCTTTCTTTTTTTTTTTCAGTGCTGCATTGACATCGTGCACCAGAAGGCATGAGCTTATTTAGTGCGGCAGAGCACGCGGTGGCCAGTTGCTTGTGCTATAACAAGCTTGACCTGGTGGTGATCACGACATGTACTTTGCAAAGGATTTGATAAAAAGAAACCGCGTCAGATCTGGGGCGTAGGGTGGGGGTGGGGGTATATGTTGTATTGTGATTGTGACTGACAGAATAAAAGTGAAAAAAAAAAGCTAACTTTTACAAGTGCTATAAATGTGCACTGGCTTTACAGACACAAAATCAAATGTATGTTTTATTGTATAATATTAACAATAAGAGCAGCTCACTACTCAAAGCGGCAAATTTGCTGGGGAGCGGTTTCAAACTCACGACCTCTGGATTATAAGTCAGCGGATCATACCACTACACCAGAGAAGCTGTTGTATTGTAATTGTACCTTTTGTGAAAGTGTTTATTTGATATTTGGCCATCAGCCTTCACACATTATACAGTTCATGTCTACATTTTGTTATTTATTACTAAAACATGAAAAAGTTTCTGTTTTAACGATGTGTTTACATAGATTGTTACTGACTCAAAACACACATCAAATTATTTCCCCTTACAATTATGAGTAGGTCACTCCCAGATAATCAATCAAGGCAGGAATTGAGAGAACTTCTTGCCCATTCTGAGGCGGGGGTGATGGTATAGCAGGCTGCTTAGGCTTATCGACATATTTGGAAGACAAAAGAGGCTGACGGAGAGGTATGAAGGGATTTAAGGTGGGCCGGATTTATGCATTTTTCAGTTGGCACTGGTAATTCTAGTGTTAAGAAACAAACACAATGAAAATGCATACTTAATTGATTTAGCAAAAGGGAACAGAAAAAATGGAGTAATAGTGTTTTATCCAAGTACATATTAGTCTGTCAAAGATTTACTATTTAGAATAAAATCAATCTATTTTTGATGTATGAATTCAAATTTCCCACACAGTTCTAAGCATTGGTTTCAGTTGTTACTGTTAACGTAAATTAATCAACAGTCAGGTTATTCAAGTAAGCAAGCATTATGTGATTAGACTTGCTAGGCAGTGGTGCTTTAAAAGTTTAAGTGGTACTTAGAGAGTTCAAAGCATGATTTTGGGATTTGTTTATTTTTTTTCTTCTTGTGTAAGGAAAATTGAAAATTACATTTATTAAATTAAAAATATCTATTTAGTTATGTTAGTGCTGGGGGTATACGGTTCATACCAAAAACTGGTTTTTATTTTTGTTATGATATGGATTTGTCTTATACCGGAACACTGGTTTAAATAACCTAAACAACGTTCGGAACGTGGCGCAGCGGGAAACTGTTTAAGGGGGGACCATTTTCACTGCTGCACCGCAAAACAGGAATGCCGCAGAGTACATGCGTTAGTGGAGGTATTTAGCACTGAAAATGGAGAGAGAACATTCCTAAACGGAAGCTGTAACAGACAATAAAGTTGAACATGATGACACAGAAGAACTTTTTAACGAAAAAAGGTGCCGTGTCTGTTGTCTGAAGATACTTTGATTTTAAAAGTTCAGATACGGACTATTATGTTCCAATGTGTGAATACTGTTTCTATAGCAGTACTACTGGACTACTGGATAATACTACAAGCCAATTTGTACTTGTTTTATTTTTTTTCAATACTGTGTAATGTACCTGGTTACTGTGTAATAGTGTGACAATGCCGGTACCCTACAGACTCTCTCTTCCCACATGGGAATCTGTTGAACCAACACCGTTGATAGTTATGACCGAGATGAGCTGAGAAATCTCATTGAAGTCAGGGGGTGGTGGAAAGTGCTCAAATGCTTTTGTTAAAACAGTCAAAAGTAAAACTGAAAGTGTCCATTGTGCAGTGTTCAGAAAAATACAGTACCCAAATAAATAGCAAATCAATAAAACCAGTGAAACGTGGGGATAAAATCCATAATAAATAAATCCGTTAAAATAGAGGTTAAAATGCAGTCTCTCCGATTGCAGCACACCACCTTCTGTCTCCAAGTGCTCACCCTTTACGGGCATTGCTGGCGGAGCCATTGTAGCACAAACTGCTTTCTGCCAACTCCTGTGTTGGCTGCCGCCACACTGCGCAGTCAGACCGTCTGAGATTGGCACACTTCCCGCGCTCACTCAGACACTCCTCGGATCCATTGCATGGTCTTACATTTCGTTCGACTCACTCTACACGCTTATTTAGTGGGATGAACCAGCCCGTAGATCGCCTAAGCCTGAGCTCTGTCACGGAGCCCCAGCTTGTGCTGCCTTCACCTTCCTGGTGTCTGGATCATCTCCCATGACTGCCTTTTCTCTTCTTTAACCTCCTTGTGTTCTATCTTTTCTTTTTTGCTTTCCCCTATCCTGCCGGCTCATAAATATACATCTCCGTCGGCGCAGTGCCTTATTCACATGCCGCAGTAAGCTGATGAAACAATAGAGAACGATCGGGTGCGACTTGCCCCAATCACCTCATCAACTCCCAGCAGTCGTGCAATCGCGCCCATGGAGACGGACATGGTGAACTGGATTTAAAAACAGACCTTTTTTTTTTTTTTAAGCCGCAGACCCACTATGCCACAAATAGCATTATAAATGCAAGTTGCAGTTTTATTATTTACTAGCCAACCCGCGGCGTACCATACGCCGCATAATCAGGACGTTTTTTTAATGATTTTTAAGCACAGGGAGAAAATTAGCATTTGAAAAATCGGTAATGTAATAAATCAGCAAGAAATGCAGCATTATAACAATGCACGGAACAAACCAACACACAATCGTCCGTGACTGAAAACTGGCGGACCAATCTTGTTGATGTGAGCGAAGGAAATGTAGACGCGCGCCTTCTGTTCTGACAGATGCGTGCGACAATGTATTGCTGGAAGAGTTTGCCACTGGAATGCAAGACACTAAATGAAGATCTCATGGCAAGCCTGAAAGCATAAAATTGGAGCTGTGTGACTCGCGTTTTTTTCGCGGTTCGCTTTTACTCAACATGGTGTCAAATATGCAAGAGGAGACAGCATAAAGTTTTGGGGTCTTCCAGCCCCGTATATTGTGCAGAAATTATATTAGTTTTCAGGTCAAAATTACAAACAAAGAAATCATTCATAACGCACCTGAACCACGGCGCTCGGCCATTTATTGGGAGAGCTGGAAGTGGAGGAATGCTGGGAAGGACCATGAGTGAGGCTGGGATTGGTGCGTCAGGGCAAGATGGCGGAGGAAGGGGAAGTGCCGCACTGTGGTCAAAACCCAGCTATGAGGAGGGAGGTCCTTTTCCTATGAGAAAGCAGAGGGAGAAAGTTAGTACCCCACCATTCCCTGCCGGCGAATATGTTCCCAGGTGCATTCGAATCAGTCCAGGCCTCCTACTCGCGTCGCGTGACAATGGGTTAATTGTATGCCAGCGTGGATCTCCGAAAGGGAATAGCAGTGGAAAAACCATGGGGTCACAGTTCATATTGAGAACAGAGATACGCTTGCAAGCATCTCCCCTTGGATATATGCAAATGTCGCTTGTGCAGGAGGTTATCCGTCTTCACCTACAAAGCAGCAACATCAGTTTGACAGGACGAGGCGTTATACCTTCTCATATCCAAACCTAGATTTTATAGTGCGTAGATAGGCCAGTGTTATGTTCTTGGACGTGAAAGGCGGTATCTTCTTGAAAAGCTGCAGAAAAGTGAATGCAATGTTTGTGCATGAACGATTTAGTGCTTGTTGACACTGAAGGGAATTGGAATGAGTTGTGTCGAGCATTGCTGGCAATGTTCACATTGCATAATTCATTCAGTGGAGTGTGTTTTAAATGCATGTTGAGAAATCTCTGCACTCGGAGCGTTTTGAACAAATCGTGCATTCAAAGATCTTTTGGAATGCGTTGTTCAGTGGAGTGGTGTGTAAATGTGCTTTGAGATATTTCTGGCGGTGAAGGTTTTGGATCAGTGTTGACACTGAAAAGAATTCATCAGGGAATGTGTTTTGAGATGGTTAGTAAGGTATCTGCGTGCATGAAAGTGTTTGTCGCAAATTTTGCATACAAATCTTTGCGTTGAATGGATCTGCATATGGTTGTGGAGATCAATCTCACTTGTGAAGTCCTGGTTACAAAATGTGCAGTTGAAGGTGAGAGTGGAATGAGTTGTAAGTGTTTTTTGAGAGCGAGTTGTCTCGAACCATTGTTGGCAATGTTTACATTGCATCATTCGTTAGTGTTGTGTTTTTCAAATGTGCTTCAGATATCTGTGCACTCTGAAGCTTTTGGAACAAAAGGTGCATTGAAAGTCCTGTGTGGAATGCGTGTGTTCAGGGGGTGTCTTTAAATGTTTTTCAGGAAGAGGAGAGTGGGCAGGTGACGTCACATTAGTGTGGCGAGCAAGTGGGTGTGCATGCTGTGTGCACATACCGACAGAGTCAAAAGATGTCACCAGAAGGTAATCACATGGGTATTTGAGAGGCATGAGAACCTCATAATGCCCATGATCCAAAGAGACCGCTAAAGAGCAGGGATATGAAGAGCGTTGGGCGGATTGTAACTCGAGGAGAGGCATGAGGACGTTCTTGGAAGTAAATGCTGATAGTTGCTGGAAGGATTTGGGACATTGCCACAATTGCTGCCTCGCCACCATAGACTCCGGACGTATTCATGTAATCAGCGTATTGTTGTTGAGCAGACTGTATAACAATGCCTCTGTGACTAAGAACAACGAACACCACGTCACTGAAGTTATCCCAATGTTGGCAAACAAAGCTAACAGCCATGTTACGAAGTTTGAGAGTAACAGTTTTGTCAATGACATTTCTCCAAAAAAACCCGACTGACAAAAACAGTTACCTGAAGCAGGAATTTCTATAACATTTAAAGAAGTGTTGTTTCCATGAAATACATTTGAAGCGGTAGCCATGGAGGGCAAAAGAATAGTCAACATGGCTCACAGCTGGGTTTGGACTGCAGCACAGACCAAAGTGAGTGAGTATGTGTTTGATGAGCTGTTTGATTTGGCGGGGAGTGGTCTGAGGTGCGTTCCTGAGCATGTGGGAGGAGGGGTAGAGGTTCTGGGCGGGGCTTTGTTGTTCCTTTCGCATGGTTTTTCATGGTGGACGCGGTCGGGTGTCGAAACCAAAAAGAATAAGGAACAGTCAACGTGGCTTAGGCGTGCATGTGGACTCCTAGCACAGGCGAAGGGGCTAACTGGGTGGTCGGTGAGTTTTTGCTTACGGGCACATGGGCAGGCAGTGTGAATGCCTAGAGAGCGAGGGTATGCGGCGGTGAAAAGGAGTGTAAGTGGGCAGGAAACGTCTTCCGTATTTCTGCACGAGCATCTAAGAAGATGCATGTTTGTCGCGGATGCGAATTGCTGTATGTAGCGTGTAAAACTGTTTGCTATGGTGCATGTGGTCGTGTGTCATAACCGAAAACTCTGTTTTTAAAGACTGCTTACTTCATTGTGTTTTAACCTCAGTTGTAAAGGATTGTTTTAAAGATCCCATGGGATACCCCTCGCAAACCGTTTTACACGCTGCATATGGCAATTTACCTTCGTGAGAAACATGCCTCTATGAACAGTCAATGTGCAGGTGCATGTGGCCTCTACAACAGACGAATATAAATGGCGCCGTTTCTTCTGTGTCGTCGCGTCCGAGTTGGTGGGCGTGACTCTGCGAGTTATCGTTTTATCCAATGGTCTTGGAGTTGGTGGGCGTGGCTTCTTCCTGCGTGCGCCATCGGTGTCTTGTCGGCGGCTCAGTGAATCCACGCCCCTTCCGGCATGCTTTCCATGGTTGTCTTGCCTTAGTGAATTATATATATATAGATGTATGTAGCTTAGCTTGAAGCAAGGTCCATATTAATGCAATTTGCCTTAATGACGGTTCAGTTGGTAAAGATGTCATCACCAAGTTGCACTTGTTTTATTTTATTGTATTTTGGTGAATACTGTGTAAGGTACCTGGGCTTGAAGTTTTGAAATAATATTATTATTACTGGAAGTTGCACTATTATTTTTTTTATTGTTAATATTTATTAGTTTAAATATTATGCAGTTTAATGATGGTAAAAAATGTCACTTTAATATGTCAGTGGACAGAGATTGTTAACATTAACAGAAAGTGTAGTTGGTTTACAAAAAATATTTACTATTTATTCCTTTTCTAAGACATGTTCAGTGCAATACAACTTTTGACAAGCACCTCTGGATATTTTACTAAGTCTAAATGCCTCTTTGGATGGTTGACAATATGTTGTCAAAATTATAGTTTTAAGTTTTTGCAAAATTTGTTCAATAAAAAGGTTCTATATTTTGACTGCAACTGTCATGCAATGTGATTCTTTCTCTTCATTAGTGCCATCCCCTTGAAAACTATCACTTTATGAAGCCATGCAAACCTGTATTAATACTTGTGTGCACATTAAAATGTTTTTTTTTGTACAATGTACAATGCTCATTACAGTAGAATAGGTTATTCTTAGCCAGTCTACTAAAGTAATTGCAGTGGAAAATGTGGTTAACATCCATTCATGCATGGGGAAAAATATACCGTTGAATACCATGAAACCGGTATAATTTAGAGAAATACCGTGATATAGAATTTGGTCATACCGCCCACCCTAAGTTATGTTGCTAGTTTTTAATAGAATATCAGGCTACTGATTCCACTGGTTTTGAGTTGCCGATGCTGCCTTCTTATTACTTACAAAGACAGAAGCATAAAAATTAGTTCTTTGAGCTAAAAGCTTAATCAAGATAGTTAAACACAATTTGCTTTTTTAATTCCTAACCTGAAGACCAATGCAGTCACTTATTATTGCTTTTACATTACAGTACTGTTAATAGTTTTGTTGATAGTTAATGTTAAAATGTTAATCTGTCATGATATACAAAACAAACATTTTTATTCCCAGTTGTTTCTTAAATGGTAACTTGTGACTGAATGATTAGCTTTTTGGAATTCATTGTATTGTGCAAGAATACTCAACAAACGGTTAAACGTGCACAAAATCAATGCAAACCACCACTGTAAAAGAAATTTATCATAATGATAAATAATTTATCATAATTTCACTATCTCATACAGACACAATTATAAGTATTGGTATTCTTACACTGTTTAAAAAAAGAATTCATTTTTTTCCATGAAAAAGCTGAAACCGACAAAATGAATTAACATTCACCATTTTTTTCCTTATTCCATGGAGCACACACTTTTCTTTTTATTTAGGATTCAGAATGTTATTTCAAAAAATAACAAATGAAAATGGCATCGACAAAATTATTGGGAACCTTAAACTAATATTTTGTAGCACACCCTTTTAGGCCAGTAACTGCAATCAGTAGCTTTCTGTAGCTGTGAATGTGTCTTATGCAATGTTCAGCATGCAATTTGGTGCAATCTTCTTCTAAGTTTGATGGTTTTTCTCCCATTTGTGGGTTTTTGCTGTTTCTATAGATGTTAATTTGTATACTGATCAGGACTTCAAAACATTTTAGTGTTTTTTCAACCATTCTTGGGTGCTTTTAGATGTTGAGTCATTATACTGCTGGAGCACCCATAACCTGTGACTGAAACATATCTTCGACACTGAGCCGTACGTTTCACTTCTGGATGCCTCAATAATCTTGTGACTTAATTGTGTCATGCACAGATTCAAGGTATCTGGTACCAGAGGCAGCACTGCAACCCTTTTAAGTAATTAGCCTCCACATTCCATAGTAGAGATGGTGCTTTCTTTGTTAGCATGGTGTAACGAGTTAGAACATAAATGAAGTTGCAGGACAGCATGGTGATCCCCACATAATTATCAGTCTGTAAGTTAAATACAAAATCAAAGATACGAATGTCATTAAGTCGTGAGACGTTCTTCATTCACCTTCAAGTTGGCGTTGGAACAGGTTTTCACTTGGGATTACAGTTTGAGGAGGATTCAGCTGGTCAGGAACTGAGAGTGACGTCATTGGAGAAGTAACCATCAGTCACTGATTCTGCAGAGGGATGCAATTGAAAATGTTGTACTTTGAAACTGGATGCTAGCCTATATCTGTCTTGATGTTTTCCTTGTTTCTTTCTCCATTACTCAAAGTGACCTATTTCATGTGGGGTCAATTTTCCTCTTTTGACCATATTCAGGGAGGTTGGTTATGGTTCCATGGACCTTAAATGTCTTGATGATATTAGCTATGGTGGTCACAAGAACATGAAGCTCTTTTGAGAAGGTCTTGTAGCCTTTATGTTATGCGTGCTTGGCTATTAAGTTTTTCCTTTCTTCCTCAGATAATTTCTTTTTCTTTTCTTGTCTGTGTTCTATATTGTGCATAAAATGACACAACACATCTAAGTGTGAACTTTACTCCATTTAAATAACTTGAATAATGTAGAAGATTGAATACACTTGTCACACTAGTTAGAGTAATTAGTCTGAGATATCACTACAATCCAATTATGACTTTTAACATCCAAGAGGTCTCTATAATTTTTCGATGCTATTTTCAGGATTTTTTTCAATAAGGATATGTTAAGCCCTAAATCAAAAGCAAAGTGTCTGCTCTATACAGTATATGGACTGGTGGATGCCTATTACTCATGTCAGTTTCATCTTATTCCATGGAAAACTGTGTTTCTTTTATAAATAGTGGAAGGGTACATGCTGTCTACATGGCATATGCATTTCTAACTGTACTGGCTATCATATTATGAAACCGTAGAGAGAAACTACTCTGTTGTGTAGGGCGTTCAGAGGGAAATAATTTTCAAATCAAACTGAAATATAACAGCATTTAGTGCCGTGTTGGGAGTTTCAGTAGAATGTGCAACCAGATGATTTTTCAGACTCTCAGAGATTGACAGAGCTTCACTTAGAAATCGCTGATGACCCAGATCACCTATAAAAATTAATTACTCAAAATGCTAATTGAAAAAAAAAATTAAAAGTGGTTTCAGCAGTCAGAAAAAATAATTTATAATTTGAATACAATTATACGACATTCCACAAATCAAGTCAAATAGTAATATAATAGTAATAAATTACATTTATGGGATTCCTAGATCAGAAGGATGTGTGGTTGCTGTGAAATGGGTTGTTAAAGAAGTACTGCAGAAAAAATCAGAAACCATCATGCAGATTACATATTCTCATCTCATTTTCCACTGCTTAGCCGAGACTGGGTCGTGAAGCAACAGTCTTGGCAGGAAGCCCCATACATCCCTTTCCCTAGCCACACTTGTTAGCTCTATACGATGGGATGCCAAGGCATTCTCAAGCCATCTGGGAAGAGAGAGAGAGAGAGAGAGAGATATGTGGGAGCACACACTGATACAACGCTTTGCACCTACCACATGACAAACCCGATTAGGATCCAAGTGTAGCCAGCAACGGTGACACTCAGCACCACACTAGTTCAGGAATGGAACCAGTGTGAGGTTTTTATGGTGGCTGGAGTGCTATTCTGCCACCAACCCAGGTTTTACCCTGCGGGTTTGGGGGGCCTATATGAAGTGCTGGATGCAGATGAGTCATACTTGAATCGGAGAGTTGCAGGTTAAGGGCCATGCCCAATGAAGGAAGTCACTTTTGGCGATTACAGGATTCGAACCGGAAACCTTTCCGATTGCCAGTGCAGACCCCTAAGCCTCAGAGCCAACACTCAGGCGATCTGGAATAGAATCAAAAATTAAACATTTAATTCAAATAAGATAGCTGGCAATTTTGTAGGTAATTTTAATGTTTTCTCAATGGAACAGCATCTTTTAAAATCAAAGATGAGAAAAGCAAAGTTCAGTAATAATTAGGTGTGAGCTTTGTGACATTTTTCATCAAAGTGATAACATCAGTCCACAGAATCACACATCTGTTTCATAACTTGTCAGATGTAGGAGAAGACCTGTTTAAGAAGAGCACTAAACCATGAGGTTGAGCACGTGTCAGATGTCCAAGAAGCTATCAAGGAAGTCTGAGTTCAAGGTACAGAACTGTACAGCAAAACGTAATTACACTTGGGAAATTAAACAGAACTTTGAATGACAGTTGAAAAGCCTTTATACTGTTTTTTTTTTGAAATTTTATTCATTTTATTGCAATAATTCCATACAAATCAATCAATTTGATAATTTGATAAGTTTGATAAGACAAAGAAATACAGAAATAATTGCTTCCTCTGTGCTTTAAGAGCTTATTTTAAAATATTACTGATTAGATCCTGCCATGTTTTGAAAAAATCTGTAAGATCCTCTAAGTATTTGATTTTTCCAATTTCAAATAGTATAAAACATCGGTTTCCACTGACTTAAAAGAGGAGATTTTGGGTTCTTCCAGTTTAGCAGAATAAGTCTGCATGCCAAAAAGTGTAGTGAATGCAATCACAGTTTGTTTGTCCTTTTCACTTTAAACCCATCTGGAGGAACCCCAAACACAGCTGTTAATGGGTTAGGAGGGATTGTGAGACCAAGGCTGTCTGAAAGGTAATTAAAAATTTTGGTCAGAATGATGTTACTTTGGTGCAGGCCCAGAACATGTGACCCAGTGAGGCTGGGACTTGATTGCAGCGTTTGCAGATTGGATCTTGCCCTGGAAACATTTTGGAGAGTTTTAGACCGAGACAGATGTGCTTGATATATAATTTTGAGTTGAATAATTGTATGCTTTATGCATATGAAGCTTGAGTGAATTCTCTGCATTGCTACTTTCCACTCCTTTTCTGATATATTAATTGAGAGATCTTTTTCCCATTGTCCTCTTGGATCTTTGAAAAAGGGGGGGTGGGACTGTAAAATGATTTTATATATTGCAGAGATGGTGTCTGAGTCCTTGAGACGGAGCAATATTTTTTCCACTCAGACAGTCTTGGACTCACAATCCCTCCTAACCCATTAACAGCTGTGTTTGGGGTTCTTCCAGAGGGTCTTAAAGGGGAGAAAGACAAACAAACTGTGATTGCATTCACTACACTGTTGGCACGCAGACTTATTCTGATAAACTGGAAGAACCCAAACTCTCCTCTTTAAGTCAGTGGGAAACTGATGTTATATTATTTAAAATTGGAAAAAATCAAATACTCAGTTAGAGGATCTGTGCAGACTTTTTTCAAAACATGGCAGGATCTAATCAGTAATATTTTGAAATGATTTTATAAAGCACAGAGAATTTGTTGATTTAGGTATTTTTAAAAGCCTTAAATTTTACACCGTTTGGCTTGCTCTCTCTCTCAAGGGTGGGGATCGATCTGTTCTTAGCATAATTCTTTTTTTTTGTAAAAACTTGATTGCTATGTATTGATTGTAATAAAATTAATAAATAAATAAAAAAAAAAAAAAAGGGGGGGTGGGACTGTAAAATGATTTTATATATTGCAGAGATGGTGTCTGAGTCCTTGAGACGGAGCAATATTTTTTCCAGCGTGGATGAGGGTGCAAGATGAGGAAAATCGGGAAGGTTCTGTTTAACAAAGTTCCCTAATTTGAAGATAGTGAAAGAAATGTGTAGCTGGAATGTTAAATTTGGAATGTAATTTTTCATACGATGCAAAGACGTTGTATATAAAGATCTCTAAGCAAGTTAATCCCAAATTTTTTCCAGATATTAAAAACTGCATATGTTTACGAAGGTTGAGAGGTGGTTCTCTTGCAGAGGTGCCACAGATAAAAGCTTCTCCATCTTAAAATGCTTTCTAAATTGGTTCCATATTCTAAGTGAGTGAAGCACAATTGGATTATTAGTATGTTGCCAATAACTTGCATTTATTGGGGCACAGAGCAGGGAATATAAAGATGTACTGCAGGATTTAACTTCTATTGCGGACCAAGCCTGTGTTTGTTCTTCTATTTGTGTCCAGGTTTTAATAGCTTGTATATTTGCTGCCCAGTAATAAAACTGGAAGTTAGGTAGAGCCATGCCACCTTCTGCCTTTTGTCTTTGTAGGGTCGCTCTTTGGATACATGGTTGTTTTGAGTTCCAAATAAATGAGGTTATTGTTTAATCTAATTGCTTAAAAAATTATTTATTGATGTATGTTGGGATGTTTTGAAATAAAAAAGGATCTTAGGAAGAATATTCATCTTAACAGTGTTAATTCTTCCAGCTAAAGTTGAGATGAAGGGTTGACCATCTATGCAAGTCTTGCCTAATTTTTTCCATGAGGACGGCAACATTTTGTTGATAAAGAGCTTTATGTTTACTTATGATGTTTACCCCTAGGTATTTAAACTGTTCTGCAATGATAAAAGGTAGGGTATCTAATCTAATATTATATGCTTGAGAATTCACTGGAAAGAGTACACTTTTATTCGGATTAATTCTGAGACCAGAGATCCTTTGAAATTCTGTGAGTGCTGTTAAGACTGCAGGAACAGAATTTTGTGGGTCTGATATATACAGCATCATATCATCTGCATATAGTGACATTTTCTGTTCCAGTCCTTCTCTGATAATCCCCTTTATCTGATCAGTATTTTGCCAGTGTTTTGCCAGTGGTTCAATGGCGATTGCAAGCAGTAGCGGTGACAAGGGGCATCCTTGTCTAGTACCACGTTCTAGTTTAAAGTAGTCTGAACAAATGTTGTTGATACAAACTGAAGCTTCTGGATTGGTATACAGTAGTTTGATCCATGCACAGATGTTCGAGCCAAACCCAAATTTCTGCAATGTAGTATAAAGGTATTTCCATTCAATCATATCAAATGCTTTTTCTGCATCCAATGATAATAATATTTCTGGGGTGTTTGATTTAGTTGGTGATTATATTACATTAAACAAGCGTCGAAGATTTAAAGATAAGTGTCAGCCCTTGATAAATCCAGTTTGATCTTGTGATATTACCGAGGGGAGCACTTTCTCCATCCTTCTAGCTATGATTTTTAAGAGTATTTTATTCAAAAGTGAAATTGGTCTGTATGATGCACATTGTAATAAGTCCTTATTTTGTTTTACAAAAACGGTGATTAGTGCTTGGCGAAAAGTTTCAGGAGGAGTTTGATTGTCTGTGGCTTCTGTAAATGTTGCTAATAGGAGGGGAGCTAGCTGAGCGGAGAATTTCTTATAAAATTCTGCAGGGTAGCCATCAGGGCCTGCTGCTTTCCTGCCTTGAAGTGACTTTATAGCATCTAGTAATTCTAATAACGCCAGAGGTTTATCGAGTTCCTCTGCACTAAAAGTGTCTATTTGTGTTATCTGTAATGTATCCAGAAATGCATTAGATTGTGTATTATCTTCTTTAAACTCAGTAGTATATAAGGATTTATAGTAGTCTCTGAATGTGTGCATGATATTTTTATTGTCGATGATTTTGTCTCCGTTCGTGTTGGTGATTTCTGGGAATTTGTTGCGGACTTTTGCTTGTGAATTTGTTGAGCTAAAAGCTTATTAGCTTTCTCTCCATGTTCATAGTAATGATGTCTGGATTTATAAATTAGTTGTTTAGTTTCTTTAATTGTCAAGAGGTTTAGTTCTGAATGCAGAGCCTCCCTTTTCCTATGTAGAGCCTCGCTTGGAAGCCTGGCATGTTCTTCATCTATTCTAGTAATTTCGCTTTTTAGCTCTGCTACTTTCTTGGTTTCTAATTTATTTATGTGGGAAAGATATGAGATAAACTGTCCTCTTAAGAAGGCCTTAAGAGTTTCCCAGAGTATTCCTGCAGAAATCTCTGAGGATGTATTTGTCTCTAGGAAGAAACTGATTTGTTTGGATATAAATTCTGTACAATTCTCGTCTGCTAATAGAAGAGGGGTGAGACGACATCTGCGAGGTGAGTGTGTGGGGCATAGTAACTTTAGCTCAAAGATCAGAGGTGCATGGTCAGAAATAACAATATCATCGTATTTCCAAGATTTATTCATAGGCAAAAAGTTATTATCTATAAAGAAATAATCAATCCTTGAGTAGCAATGATGTACTGGTGAGTAGAAAGAATATATTCTTGAGTTTGGGTTTAAAAACCTCCAGGGATCTGATAAGTTGTGATCAGTTCTAAACTTTGTAATTATGTTTGCAGTGTTAGATGTCATTCCCCCTGTGGTAGAAGTCCTATCTAAGAGTAGATTTAAAACACAATTAAAGTCCCCAGCCATTATAATTTTATAAGTGTTCAGATTGGGAATGGATGCAAATAAATTTTGTATAAATTCCTTTTTATCAGCATTAGGTGCATAAGCATTTATCAGAATCATTTTACAGTTAGATAAGTCTCCCATGACCATCACATATCTCCCTTCAGGATCCAATGCTACATCTGATGTTACAAATGAGGCAGTTCTATGTATAAGAATTCCCACACCTCTAGTTTTCTTTGTAAAACTAGAATTAAATATTTGGCCAGTCCAGTCCTTTTGCAGCCGGAACTGATCCTTGCTTATTAAGTGGGTCACCTGTAAAAATACTATTTTAGCGTTTAGACCTGTTAGGTGAGAGAGTACTTTCTTTCTCTTTAATTCGTGATTCAGGCCTTTAACATTCCAGCTCACGAAGTTAACTGTCCCATCATGGAGACATTGATTCTGAATTTTTGATGTCATTTTGTAGTCTTAACTGGAAGTGAGACAGCTTCAGCCTTAATTTCCTATTTCCCCAAGAGTTATTGCCATGCAGCCTATTATTACGTTGGTAGTTATAACTATAAAGATTAGAAGAATCGATTAGGTATAGATATAGCCTGCTCTCTTTCTCCCCCCCACCCTTAACCCCATACCCTCCCTTTTTGCCTCCCCACATGAGGCTAGACCCCACTTCACACAGTCCTGGTCTGTGACATACCCAGAGACAGAGCACGTCCAAAGCAAAACAAGCCCCCATGCAGCAGCGTTGTAGGATTAAAAAAATAGAGATATCTATTACCAATATAGTCTAAATACTATATACCTAAAATTTAATCATTAACAAACTATGAAATTAAAATATATATGTAATCTTCAGCAGTCTTAGTGTATTAAGATAATGCACCCGGATAATAAACCCGGCGAATAGTGTTAGAAAGTGGTCCAGAATAAGCATAATAAGTCTTAATGCAATAATAGCAATAACAATAAACCAAGGGTATGATGTTGAACAGTGTCGTTTTGGGTAGAGAACAAATAATTAGATTAAAAAAAAGGAATTAAGCACCAACGTCTATAGCTGTAATTAAAACATAAACAGATAGCGTCCGAGTAATAATAAGTAATAATGAGGATATACACTCACCTAAAGGATTATTAGGAACACCTGTTCAATTTCTCATTAATGCAATTATCTAATCAACCAATCACATGGCAGTTACTTCAATGCATTTAGGGGTGTGGTCCTGGTCAAGACAATCTCCTGAACTCCAAACTGAATGCCAGAATGGGAAAGAAAGGTGATTTAAGCAATTTTGAGCGTGACATGGTTGTTGGTGCCAGACGGGCCGGTCTGAGTATTTCACAATCTGCTCAGTTACTGGGATTTTCACGCACAACCATTTCTAGGGTTTACAAAGAATGTGTGAAAAGGAAAAACATCAGTATGCGGCAGTCCTGTGGTGAAAATGCCTTGTTGATGCTAGAGGTCAGAGGAGAATGGGCCGACTGATTCAAGCTGATAGAAGAGCAACTTTGACTGAAATAACCACTCTTACAACGAGGTATGCAGCAAAGCATTTGTGAAGCCACAACATGCACAACCTTGAGGCGGATGGGCTACAACAGCAGAAGACCCCACGGTACCACTCATCTCACTACAAATAGGAAAAGAGGCTACAATTTGCACGAGCTCACCAAAATTGGACAGTTGAAGACTGTAAAATGTTGCCTGGTCTGATGAGTCTCGATTTCTGTTGAGACATTCAAATGGTAGAGTCAGAATTTGGCGTAAACAGAATGAGAACATGGATCCATAATGTCTTGTTACCACTGTGCAGGCTGGTGGTGGTGTTTTAATAGCTGGGGATGTTTTTCTTGGCACACTTTGGGCCCCTTAGTGCCAATTGGGCATCGTTTAAATGCCATGGGATACCTGAGCATTGTTTCTGACCATGTCCATCCCTTCACTGACCACCATGTACCCATCCTCTGATGGCTACTTCCAGCAGGATAATGCACCATGTCACAAAGCTTGAATCATTTCAAATTGGTTTCTTGAACATGACAATGAGTTCACTGTACTAAAATGGCCCCACAGTCACCAGATCTCAACCCAATAGAGCATCTTTGGGATGTGGTGGAACGGGAACTTTGTGCCCAGGATGTGCATCCCACAAAACTCCATCAACTGCAAGATGCTATCCTATCAATATGGGCCAACATTTCTAAAGAATGCTTTCAGCATCTTGTTGAATCAATGCCATGTAGAATTAAGGCAGTTCTGAAGGTGAAAGGGGTCAAACACTGTATTAGTATGGTGTTCCTAATAATCCTTTAGGTGAGTGTATAATGATAAAAACCCTTATTTTAACAAATAGATCAGACAGTAGGTTATTAATCCTTGCCATATCATTACCGGCCATGACTCACTATTATGCATCAGAATAGTCTCGGATCAGCTTCTTAATTCCTTTTCTGCTTCTTCCTTACTAGCGAAGACATAGAATTGACCCTGCAATTCCACTTTCAGTTTGGCAGGATACAGGAGGCTGTATTTGATATTGGCTTGCCGTAACCACTGTTTAATGCTGTAGAAGGCTGCTCGTTTAGTAGCTGTTGCTGGAGAGAAATCAGGAAGATACGAATGTGGTTATTTTCATATATAATCTCTGCTTGTGTCTGAGGGTGCCATCACCTCTAGCTTAAATAATAATCTCTCAAAGCGAATAATAAAAGATCTAGGTCTAAGGTTATTTGATCTGGCGCTGATAAGCCGCTTATCTCAGAATCTGCTTTAAAGTCGTCTCCAGTTATTTTAGAAAATAGTTCAGCTGCACATTTCACTTGGTTTGGACTTTCTCGATTCTCAGGCAGACCTTCAATTCTGACATTATTCCTTCTGCTTCCATCTTCCAAAGCAGCCAGTCTGTCTCCGAGTTTTTTGCATTCGGAGCTGACAGTTGTTGCTTTTTCTTCAGCACTGGCAGCTAGATTTTTGGCTGTTTCAATCCGAAGTTGTGAATGTCTCCTTGACATCCTCCAGTTGATCAGCAAGCGTGCTCAGTTTAACTGAGGTTTCTGAATGTGCTCTTCAGTTTTACCAATCATATCTTTAAAGACTTTATCATCCTGCTGCCGCGATCTGTCACAGCTCCTGTTGCAGCTCCTGTCACAGCTTCTCATTTGCCATCTCGCTTTTCTTTATATCTTTCTTTATCTCTTGCATGAGCTCTGCCATCATCACCTTCAGTTCAGACAGATCAATTCTGCTTTCGTGCAGTGTAGGTGTGATGGCAGGTTCTATTGTAGCCGGTGTCCCCCATGTTCGGTTTGCGTGGAGTAATGAAACCACGGACTGCAAGGCCTTTTTCAGTTTCAGGTTATCTTCTCCAATCAATGAGCTATCGAGACCTACTTCACTCACACTCATATATTCGCTCCCCATTTCGCTCTCAGCCGGAGACGATGTTGCGGACCGTGGTCCCGAGGAGTCTGGGCTTTCTCCCATCTGATCCAGGTTATTCTCTGAAAGGCCGTACCTTGAACTAGGGCTTGCCGACCTTAGCTTGGGTGTAGCTTTAATTTTCATTTCTTTCGGACCCCCTTTCTTGTTGGGTATGTTTATATATGCTTGCATATACTGTAGTAGTGCCCCTCAGGTTGGATTAATACAGGATATCTCAGGATAATAAGCAGATAACATGAAAAATAACACCGCTGCTAGCAGAACTCCTCTTCAGACGTCCATCTCTGCAATGGGACGAGACCACTCTATATCTATACTGATGTTTTAATGCAGTGAATTAGGAATTATAAAAGGATATTTTATGTATGTTTGACATTATTTATTGATTTTTTACATTTTTTTTTTATTGTGGATGTTGTGATGCCCGGGTTCCTATAGCTAGTATACTCCTCTTGAACCTGGGTCATGGATAGTCTTCTACCCAGGATGATTGGGGCAATGAGAACAGTGAATCCAAAAGTGTTTAGTGCAGTTTTATTACAAATCAAAGTACAAGTGTTCAATAAATATACAAGGTGCAGTGTAAAAATGTTTAAATAACCAACAATAAAAACAGTGCTGGTGAAGAAGTTAAAATTCAACTAAATAAAAGCAACAAATATTCTATCTAACCAAGGATAAAGTACAAGAATTACCTTTAAAATTCTCTGTCCAGTGCTGTCTCGCTCTTGACCTGTTCACCTAACTTCCTGGCATGCTTAATGCTGCTAAAACCCTGGTTAAAGCAGTCCTTTTTGTTTCCTGTCCCAGCCACCATCCCTCACCACTCACCAGGATGCGCTTAAGCCCAACATTATCTTCCCTGTTCCTTGAGTTTGCTGTCTTGGTTGCCATCATGCGATGCACACCAGGATGCGGTGAGCCTGACTCTGACTTCCCTTTGCCTGTCTCGATGTCCTGGCATTTCTAAGAGTCTCATGGTCACTCCTGCTCTCCAATGTGAAGCAGCAGTGATCTGGTCTACCATCGAGTTTCCTGACAGCTTTGCTACTTTCTGTCATTACTGGCTCCTAATACTGTTCTTTCTGTTTACCAGCAACTTTGCTACCTTGATTTCTTTTCTTGTCCAGGTGCCTAATTATGCCCTCAGTACTGCTAATGAGGAAATGACTGCACGTGAATGTGCAATGAGCCAACTTTCTCATTAATACCATAGGGCTTCTTGGCTCACTGCCCCACACCCCCACCCAAACCCACCTCCACCAAGCCTCAGTGAATTTGTTATATCTTTTTTAAGAAAAAGAAGTTGTTATAAACTACAAACCTGCACTGCCATGGACCTGTTACTTGCTTCACCACAGACTGATATATTTCTTTAAGGATATATCCGCACCTTTCTCCATTTGTTACCAAGCTCTTTTTGTATAATGTGGTCATTGAATCAATCTATGCCCACCAGATTTGTTTTAGTTGTGTGCTTAGATAGTGCCAATCCACTCAGTGTGAGGCATAAGAGTTAAAAAGACCAAAAGAGAGAAAATAATAAGAAACCAAATAGTAATAAAAGTACTTTAAAAAAATATACAAATCACACTTGTCAAATATACAAATTGCACTGGTTAAATGTATAAATTGCACTGGTTGACTTAAGGTCTATATTGCACATTGGGAGAATGATATGGAGCAGTTTTATTTGAGTTCAGGGCCATGGTTGCTTTTTGGATAAAAGTTGTTTTTAAGGCGTTTGTCCTAGTTTTCATTGCTCTGTATCTCTTGCCTGATGGCAAAAGTTGAAAGAGGCAGTGACTGGGATATGATGAATCCTGTGAAATGTCTATTGCTTTTTTGTGGCATCGGAAGGTGTAGATTTGTTCCAGAGTGGGGAGGGTACAACCAATTGTTCTCTCCGCTGTCCTGACGACCCTGTGGAGTGCTTTCCTTTCTGAGTAAGTGCAGCTGCCGTCACACGACAGTCCGTCGTGAGCACACTCTCAATGTAACAGCGATAAAGGCAAGGAGCAGATTTTGAGGAGATGGTTCTTTCTGATGATGCTCAGAAAATACAGTCTCTGCTGTGCCTTCTTCAGCAGCTCCTTGGTGTTGGTGCTCCAGGTCAGGTCATCCTCCAGCTCAATGCCCAGAAACTTGAACACCGGGACCCTCTCCACACAGGCCCCGCCAATGATGAGTGGCTGGATGTCAGTTTTGTTTTTTCTAAAGTCAATAGCAAGCTCCTTAATTTTTGTGGTGTTGAGGAGCAGGTTATTGACTCTGCACCACTCTGACAGCCGCTCCACTTCGTCCCTGTATGCCAGCTCACCCTCCTTGCCCAAGATGAGTCCAACCACCGTCGTGTCATCCTTGAACTTTATGATCTTGTTGCTATGGTGAGTGGGGACACAGTTATATGTGTAGAGGGTGTAGAGGAGCGGGCTGAGCACACAACCCTGCGGCGTCCCGGTATTGAGGCTGAGGGCAGTGGAGGTGTGGGGATCCAGCCTGACCCTCTGAAAGCGACCAGACAGGAAGTCCAGTATCCAACTGCAGTTGAGTGATGGAAGTCCCAGATCTGCCAGTTTGGACACCAGTCGTTTTGGGAGGATGGTGTTAAACACCGAGCTGAAGTCCACAAAGAGCAGTCTGGTGTAACTCCCCTGCTATTCCAGGTGGCAGGGCAGCATGAAGGGCTGTGGCCACAGCGTCCTCCGTGGATCCCTTTGCTTTGTCAGCGAATTGAAATGGGTCTAGGTCTGCTGGCAGGCAGGAGATGATATGACTCCACACCAGTTTCTCAAAGCACTTCATGATGACAGATCTGAGTGCCACTAGCCAGAAATCATTTAGACTGTTAGTGATGGATTTTTTCGGCAGCGGAACAATGATGAAGGACTTGAGGCAAGATGGGACAGTGACCTGGGACAGGGACTGGTTGAAAATCCTAGTGAAGATTCCGGCCAGTTGATCCGCACAGTCTTTCAGCACCCGTCCAGTCACACCGTTGAGTCCTGCAGCCTGCCTCCCCTCACAACTCTTCCACAGTGAGTATGTTGCTGTTGTGAACAGGCACCTGTGATGGAGCTGCTGTTGGTGTCGCCTCAGAGCGGACAAACAAGATGTTCAGCTCCTTTGCCAGAGCAGCGTTTCCCTCGGCGGCCGAGGAGTTGCTAGATTTGTAGCTGGTGATGTGCTCGACACCCTGCCACACCTGCCTGGTGTTGTTTCTCCTCAGATGGTCCTCTATCCTCCTTCTTTATGCTGCCTTGGTCTCTCGGATGCCTCTCTTCAGGTTTGCTCTGGCTACACTGTAAAGAGCCCCATCCCCAGACCAGAAAGCAGTATTCCTGGCTTTCAGCAGACTGTGGACATCCCTCGTCATACAGGGCGACCTGTTAGAATAAATCCTTATGCGTCTGTCCCTGGTAAAGTTGTCCGTGCAGAACCTGATGTAATCCAGGACTGCCTTAATGTGGTTCTCCAAGTCTTTGTGATCGAAAACCTCCCAGTCGGTTCTCTGGAAGCAGTCCTGCAACTGTTGGGAGGCCTCTTTGGGCCATATGGTAACAGTCCTGGGGCCTCATGCATAACACTGAGCGTAGAATTCACAAATATAACATGATGTTAGCAGAAAAGCCGAAATGTGCTTACGCACAAAAATCCAGATACATAAATCTGATTGCCAACTTCCACCTTCTTCCGCTACATAAATCCCGGTCAGTGTGAAAATTAACGCACGTGCACGCGCCTGCTGCCCCACCCTAACTCCTCCCAGAATTATGCCTCTTTGAATATGTTGATCAATATAAATAGCCCTTAAGCTCTGTTTTCTGTGAAAAGGCAATGGCAAAATCACATGGGAAAATAGAATTTCAGTGAATATCAAGTGGAGGCAAGGAAAACCGTACTATTTGTTGGTTTAAACAGTGGAATAAACAACAAAAGGAAGTTGATCGAAGTGACATAGTGTGTCGGAGAACCTCGAAAGCTTAAGTTCATAAAGTCGCACAGTGCCTGAAATAAAAAAGAAGTTGTCAGATATCAAAGTCGCCGTGAAAAGGCGAGTCGTAACCCCCCGTCTGAGTGTCATATGAAAGCTTATTAGGGTACAGAAAAATAAAAGGCACACAGTGGGGAAAAAAGAATGAAATGTTAACTTTAATCTCAAAATTTCCACTTTAATCATGTAGTTTATTTTGTCATTAAAGTAGAACATCATAAACTTCATCTTAAAATTGTTTATTTGTTTCTCAAATCCTATTGTAACTAAAGTACACGTTAAATGCTTTGTTTTGTATTTGATCTTCTATCTTCTCACGTGATCCTGGGCTTTCTCTTCCTCCGACAGGACACAGAATCCATTACATTTGTGATATTACAGCTCTCTGAATAATTAAAATACTGAGATGTACAGTATACATGATATCATTTTCATGATGATAGGAGAGTAGTTATAGGCATGGGGCTTCTGTCAAAATCGCAATTAGAGCTGTCAATCATAATGATTAATGACTTTTAAGCCCCGCCCCCTCTGACGTCATACCGGAAGTCCCGCCCCGTCGCCTCCTGATGACGTCACGTCGGAATTCCCCGCCTCCACGTGACCTCTCTCGCCCGTTGGCCGCCCCGGCGCGGATTGGTGTAAGGCTTCCCGTCCCCTCCCCGACTCCTGCTTGAACCCTCCCCTGGCCCCTGATTGGTTCCATAAACTGTCAAGGGTCCGTTTGGAGAGCCTGACGCTGTTTGAACCCGGATTGCACCTGCGGTGAAATAAACTGTCAACGGACGTGTGATGGATGTCTGACCGTTGGTTGAACCCGCCCACCCCCACCCACCTGCATGCCCGAACGTCAAGGGCAGTTGTGGATGTCTGACGCTGTACGCTCCACCCACCACTGCCT
>NW_024385478.1:0-5311 GCF_016835505.1 Polypterus senegalus
TCTCGTGTGTTACATCTCTCAACTTGTCTGGCAGTGAGATCAGTATTGAGGGTCCTGCCTTTGTATGTTCCTGCCTTCAGTTCTTTTGAATCTGTGTGTCAATTAACTGGACCTATTCCTACTATTATTGCAACTGTTTACTGGCCCCTAAACCAAATAATGACTTTTGAATGACTTTGCTGTCACGCTTATCTACTGTTTTATCAAACATAATACTTCGGGATTTCAATATACATATGGATAATATCAATGTCCCTATTACTACAGACTTTACATCCTGCCCTGACAGTTTTGGATTCCAGTAGCACACTGATGTTCCCACTCATTTCAAAGGACATATCTTGGATTTGATTTGCTGCTCTGGAGTTGCTCCACTTGATTGTACTGCGTTGAACTCCCCATAACTGATCACTTTCTTATTTCATTCAATGTTAAACTTGCACTTTCCAACACTAAGCTTTCCTGTTTCAATGTCTTTCCGTAATATTAAAATATTAACTTTGACTCTCTTTCCTCTAGTATTGATTCCTTTATGGACATTCATAATTTATCCACTCTGAAGAACTGGCCTCACACTATAACACTGGACTTAATGGTATTCTTAACTCTGTCGCTCTATTAAAAAGTACATTTGTTTCTTTCTCCTTTTCTGCTCCCTGGTTCACCCTGAACTTCGGCTTTTGAAAGCCAAAGGCCGTAACTTGAACGGTTATATAAAAAAACTGGAATCTTTGTTCACAAAGAGATGTACAACAACCATACACTTTATTACAAAGACTGTATTGCCCAAACAAAATTTAACTATTATCTATATATATATAATTCACTAAGCCGACAGAACAAGCAAGACAACCATGGATACGACAAGCAAGACAACCATGGGATACGCTAAGCAAGACAACCATGGGATACGCGGCATAGCCACGCCACCAACTCACAGAGACCGCCCACCAACTCTAATGAGAGCGAGAATGCCTGCACGCCCCCGCCTGACTGTTACCAGCATTCACTGCAATGTACTAAAATGTAAAACCATCGCAATTTTTAAATCACAAACTGCAACAACTCACCAAACACCGCCACCCTGTCTCTCGAGGCATTCACACTGCTTAAGCCGACAGAACAAGCAAGACAATCATGGGATATAATTCACTAAGCCAACAGGGCAAGTAAGACAACCATGGGATATGCATGACATAGCCAGCCACCACCTCTAAGACCATGGGATACGACTACAACTCAGAGCCACGCCCCAAACTCTAAGAATTCACTAAGTCCATGGCAAGCAAGATGCTCGCTAAGACAGAGCCCTGCCCACCAACAATTCGAGCGAGAGTGAAAGCATTTGCCAAGAATGTTTTCATTAATCAAGAACAAAAGTCGGAGGTTTGAAGACGATCACATACCATCGTAGTTCCGACCATAAACGATGACGACTGGCGATCCGGCGGTGTTATTCCCATGACTATCCGGGCAGCCAACCAGGTAACCGAAGTCTTTGGGTTCTGGGGGGGGGAGTAAGAGTGCAAAGTTGAATCTTAAAGGAATTGACGGAAGGGCACCACCAAGTGTGGAGCCTTTCACGTAATTTGACTCAACATGGAAAACCTCACCCAGCCCTGACAAGAAGAGGACTGACAGATTGATAGCTCTCAATTCTGTGGGTGGTGGTGCATGGCCTTTCTTAGTTGTTGGAGCGATTTGTCTGCTTAATTCCGAAAATTAAAGAGACTCCCTCCTGCTAAATAGTTACACGACCCGCGAGCGGTCGGTGTCCAACTTCTTAGAGGGACAAGCAGCATTCAGCCACATGAGATTGAGCAATAACAGGTCTGTGATGCCCTTAGATGTCCGGTGGTGCACGCGAGATAAACTGAATGGATCAACGTGTGTCTACCTGACGCGAGAGGCGTGGTAAGCCATTGAACCCCATTCGTGATAGAGACCGAGCTTGCAATTGATCCCCATGACGAGGAATTCCCAGTAAGTGCGGGACATACGCTCACACTAATTAAGTCCCTGCCCTTGGTACACACCCCCCGTCGCTACTGCCATGGTCGGGTGGCTTTGTGGATTATATATAGAACAGCGGGCGGAACCGCAAAGAACAATGAAAAGTCAACGTGGCTCAGAGGTGCATGTGGACTGTACCAGAGACGAAAGCGACTCAGGTGAGGAGTTGAGGGCGGCACATGAACAGGCAGTGCGTACTGAACGATGACTAAGAGATGAAAAGCGGCAGAAACCGTAAAGAACAATGAAAAGTCAACATGGCTCAGAGGTGCATGTGGACTGTACACAGACGAAAGTGACTTAGGTCAGGAGTTGGGGAAGGGCACATGAGCATGCAGTGCATACTGAACGATGACTAAGAAATCAGCAGACAACAATGGCGGTGCGGAGGCGGAACGGGGGAGAGGGGAAGGACCAGCACCATCACTCGCTCTGGGAGGTGGAGGCGCGACGGCGGTCCTCCAGTTTTCAGTCACGGACAAATGTATGTTGCGCTCTCCAGAGTTCCATCTTTTCATTCACCTACAGTCGTATCCTCAAACCTTCCCCATTTGGGTAACTGTGTCTTTCAGGAAGTGTTCACCCATCAATACATAATTATCGCGTATGCTACGCCGTGGGTTGCTAGTACTCATATTATTTCTTCCAATGAAGGCAACACCAAGTCATTGTTTTCACTGCTTAATAATGTCACGCAACCCCCAGATTCTTTACCTTCTCACCTTTACTCAACTGATTTTTGCAATTCCATTATGTCATCTTATAATTTCCGCTATAACCCACTGTTCTCTCACTACTGGTACTGTTCCTTCATCTTTTAAAACTGCTGCAATAACCCCAATACTGAAAAAACCTGATCCGATCCGATTAATTTCAGTAATTTTCGCCCAATTTCTAATCTACCTTTCATTTCCAAAATTCCAAAAAATAGTAGCTATTCAACTTCATTCTCATTTATCTCACAATAATCTGTATGAACAGTTCCAGTCCGGTTTTCATCCTCTCCATAGTACAGAAATCGCACTTATAAAAATGACTAATGACCTCCTTATGGCAGCTGATTCTGTTTTAATTCCTATTCTTATCCTCCTTGATCCGAGTGCAGCCTTTGACACTATTTGTCACACGACTCTTCTTAATAGATTATCTTTGATTGGCATTACCCACACTCCACTAGATTGGTTCAGATCCTACCTCTCAGGCCGCACTCAGTTTGTTCAGCTTAAAACTTTCACATCCCAACCCACGCTGTTACTTCAGGTGGGTCCTGTCCTGGACCCCTCCTTTTCATTATTTACCTCCTTCCCCTCGGTAATATCTTTCGTAAATAAAACATTAACTTCCACAGTTATGCTGATGACACCCAGCTCTATCTCACTAGCAAACCTACTGCTTCCTTTCCACCCTCCTCACTTATTAATTGCATAGCAGAAATCAAATCCTGGTTTTCTTCAAATTTCTTAAATTAAATAACAAGTGACAAAACTGAGGTTCTCCTCAATGGCACAAAATCCACAGTGTCCAAAACTGATCATTTTTCATTTGTTATAGATAATTCCTCTGTCTCTTTTTCCCCCACAGGTGTCATCCATGACAGTACTTTATCCTTTCAGTCCCACATCAATAACATCTCCGGTCTGCATATTTCCACCTGCATAACATTTATCGTATTGCCTCTGTCACGCCAACACCACTGCTATCCTTGTTCATAGCCTTGTCACTTCGCTCCTTCATTGCAATTCCCTTTTCTTTGGTCTTTCTCACAAATCTCTTTATAAGCTGCCCTCATCATTACTAGAAACCCCAATTCACCATATCACTCCCGTTTGCAGCAGCTTCATTGGCTTCCAGTTAAGTTCCGCATTTAATTCAAAATTCTTCCGTTAACTTTTAAGGCTCTCCACAACCTCGCCCCTCCACATCTATCTGACCTCCTCCATGTTGCCATTCCCTCCCACACCCTTAGATCCTGTTTCTCCATCCATTTGACTGTCCCTTTCATCTGTCTTACCACAACGGGGAGCACAGCATTCAGTTACTCTGGAACTCACTACCACCTGAGCTTAGAAATATTGAATCATTTTCACTTTTCAAATCTAAACTTAAAACTCATTTGTTTAAGACTGCTTTTTCTCTTTGATTACAATTGCTCTGTCTGATTTAAATTTTTTGTACTTTAGTTTTGTTTATAATCTGTGTTTTATCTATTGTTCAGTGTCCTTGAATGTTTAGAAAGGCGCCTACAAATAAATAAAATGTATTATTATTACTTTAGAAAAAGTGTACTTATGACATTGGTTAAGTAGCTGAATACGATATCATCATATTTAAAGGTTAGAAAGTTATGGGACATTTTAGATCATTTGTTCCTGAAATGAGTGCAGACCAATATTAGAAATAAAGACGGACTATAGTAGAAACACTTAGGTGATCATAAAGGGACTTCTTTAAACACTAGTCAGCATGTTGTAATTACAGCTGGCATGCAGGCAACAGGGTAGAAATGTTGACTGATTTCCATGGCAGGACTGATTCTGGACTAAGAAATAAGAGAAGTAACATGAGAAGTGAGTGGCACCCATGGAACCAAATTGGGCTGCCCAACAGGACTACAGTTCCCAGTGTGCTCCCATGCATCCCAGTGGGGGTCCAAATGTTAGCCAAACCAGAAGGATACCACCACCCAGTGTGCTAGGGTACACATGGTATCAAGAGGCAGTTTCCTTCTGAGGTGCCCTTATAATGGCCACCCGACCTAGAAAGGTACCACTTTTCAACCCAGTTGGGATGTCCATCCATTCATCTACCTTCCTTATAAAGATTTACTGGACAGGTATGGAACCATTCTTCTCAGCTTGGATGCCAGCCAAGCCTTGTTGTCTATGACACTGTAATACTTTACAATTAAATTTCATCTGCCAGTCCACCTAGCTGGGTATCATCCACAAACTCAACCAGCTTGTTATTCATATTCCTATTCAGATATATCAAAAAGAGCAGTGACTCCTACTGAATGCCACTCTTAACTTCACTGAATTTTGATGCGTTTTCTCACACCATCACCCTGTGATTCCTGTGTCTGAGCCAATTCTGTACCCACCTACACATTATACCCTGAATATTCACTTCTCTGAGTTGGATGATCAACCTCTCATGTAGAACCTTTTCATATACTTTCTGAAAATCAAGATAAATAATATCATATGCACCACTCTCATCAAATTGTGACGGGTCGAGCAGCACGTTTGTTTCTAAGGCGGTTTTTCAAGTACAAATCGAAGTTTAATTCTGAAAGACT
>NW_024385479.1:0-31419 GCF_016835505.1 Polypterus senegalus
ATTTAAACTTTAATTATCTCATAACCTACGTATGACAAAAGACTAATGCTATTAACAAATTGTGAAGGAAAACAGCATTAATGTACATTACATCATTTTTCAAAAATAGTAATTCTGTGTCAAGACTGAATTATATATGAATCAATAACAGACTATCCTAATCAAGACTTGAGTAAAAACAACTAACTCATTCAAAAATCTGAGTGCCACTAATTTGGTCCACTGGAGTAAGAGTAAAACCATTTAATCAATTTTTCCTAATTTAGGAAACTTTTTCTAACCGACAAGATTTGGAGAGCCCTTCAGCTGTCCTAACTCACTATAGAGCTTCCAGAAGATGGAGTTTAAGCAGAGATTGGCACATACATTCTGGGAAAGGCTGAATGTTTTGGACATCAGTGAACTTGTAAAAGGTATTGATCTGATAAATTTGGAAAAATGTGATAAAAATCTGTTATGTAATTGATCCATCAAAGTTGTCTAGCCATATTCAGGATTCAGAATATTAGGAAGTTATTTTAAAATTTCCAAGAAAGTCATACATCTATAAATATACACAACTTAAGTGATTCTATCTATCTATCTGTTCTATCACTGGAGACAATTTGCTTTCCTGATCATTGTCAGAAGATTGTCTTCTGCATAGTGATAGCAAAAACTGATGGCTACCTAGAAGGTGAGGTAGTAAACAAAAACACAGTCATACAGCACACTAGCTGAACTAACAGTTTACCTCTGTGTGTGTATATTTCAGAAGGCACTGTCCAAGAACAATGATTATAAAGTAGAGCAAGCACTATGTGAATGCCAAGAATTTCATGTCTTGATCCTAGTAACTAACAACCCTTCCGCTTTTGGTGCTGCACCATCTTTGGATAAAGTGAGATGATCCGTTAAAAGAAGTATGTAGCTGAGTTATAGTCTTCTACTGTATTATTTTGAACTACTGAGATGTATGGGTACAATCAGTTAGTGCCACACTACAATGTTTTGAAAGGGCTAATTAAGTAGCAAGATTCCTGCTGAACTCAAAGGAGGAATTCTCTTTAAACAAAATAGCTCATAAGCAAAATGTAGCAACTACTGTCCTATATTATTATTACTTTCTGTGTTGAGCATGGTATAGTTTAATGTATGTTATCTGGTATCCGATTACTGTCTACAAACAAATGGTATGCATATGGTCCGTTTGATAAGCAAGAGAATTTCCTAGTCTGTTCTTTTATATAGAATTGGAAACTGACTTTGATTTTGTTTAAATATTATGAAAATCTTTAGGCTTCCTACAGTACAAAAACATTGCATCCTTGTACTGTATATGTTGGCAAAACCTGTTAAAGGTTTCTCATTCTCCTATTCCAAACAGTGGGTTAATATTGGCACCAACCTATTGTGAAATTGACTGAAATGTAACTTGTGAAGCTTACCTCAGATCATTGACAAGGACAATGAGAATTTTTAATTGTAATTTGTTCTTTTTGTACATATGTTGCTTGCAGTATTATATGCTAATTGTATCATTCAATACAATACGGACCATACATTACCATGCCATAGTCATGTATGTTCACAACAGCATCTGATGTCAAAAGCTATAGAGCTTGAACTTGAATCTGTGATCTATTCTCTCAGATCTGCATTTCCCTGTCTGTTATTTCACAAAGAAAAATAAGTTTCTTTTATTAGTGTTGGTTAACAAAGGAGAAAGTTGCTTTTGTTTTTAGTATTGGGAACCTGCAAGCTCCTGACTGGTAGAAGCTCCAGGAAATAAGAAATGGCCCTGGTTCTGTTGACTTAATTGCTAGGAATTGTTGTGTTTAGGTGACCATTGTTATTTCTCTGTTTGTCTTATAACAAAACATAAAAATATTGAAATGCGGTTTCTCTTATGCTTTGCCTTTGATCAAAAGCTCACTCTTCTGTTTCACCAGTGTTTATTTTGCTTTCATTGCTTCTATTGTTTTGGAATTATTATTATTTGTTGTTATTATGTAAATTTTGTTAATATTGTTGAGTTTGTTTAATTTTTAGTTATTATGAATTTTCATAATTGTTTCACCCTAAACCTTTATATTTATAATTCACGCTGGGAAGTAGGACTCTATGAGTATTTTGATTATGTGTAGCATGTTTCTGGTCAGTGTTGTTTCAAATTACCTTAGTGATTGATTTTGCTTTTACTGGATTGTGGATTTGGATGTATTTGCCTTGAAATTTTCAACTTTAAAAGCATGAGCCCTATTTGGGCCACAGGCCTTAAAGCCTGCCTGCCAAGTTTGAATCCCAGACCATGGTCTCATAAAACATTTGTGGATTAAGCATGAAATATGCGTACAGCAAAAACAGAAAAATGTTGTGTGCGGAATCATTGTTTGCACCCCAAAACACGAGGTTGAGTCTCAGTACTTAGCAAACCAGCTTTATTCAGCTGAAAACAGGAACAGCAGGGTTATTTATTGCAGCTGAGCTACCATCCTATACACAAACACAGCAAACGGCACAGTCAGGGCCACGCCCAGTAGCCAAGTTATGCTGTTCACTGCATTATAATGTCCCTTGCATCACCATCGGCGACAGGCACGTAGAGTGCAATCTCGATCAGCTCATAGTTCTTTCTGCAGCACTCTACTGTGGTTGCCTCGGCAATGGACAACAGTCCTCCACAGATGTGGCAGTCACACTTAGGCGTGCGTACTTTGTGGGGTCCTAAAAGAGTTCTGAAACCTCACAATGTGTCTGCCAAAAAAAAAATCATATTATAGAACTTTGTGAATACACACTTGTATACAATTTACTTTTATAATCCCAAGGACTACTGTCAGTATTATATATCATTAGTCATATCAATATCCATGATCACAATGTCTCTGTTCATTCGTGTTGCTTTTATTTAATTACTAGAAGAACAAGTTCATAAAGGTAACAAAGGTAATCTGTGTGGTGTTTGGATTAAGGAGTTGAGCTGTAACTTTTAATGTTTATATTTCCTTACTGTGAATTTACTTCTCTATGAGCCAGTTGTGATAAATACAGCAAAATTGTGTCTACTATAAAATGATGTTAAAAATACATTTTGTTAAATAAGAATTTTAATATACTGTAACAACCGGCAGCAAGCGCTGGGGGAGTGGCCTCATGGGTAATTTATGTAAATAGTTTTGGGAAATTATGGGTAATTTATAAAAAGCTTATTGTATGTCGGAATTTACGTATTGTCATTTGTGTTGTAAATAATGGTGTGTTTGTATTTAATTGGTTGGGTGGGTTTGGGTTATCGCGACCCAGGTTATTTATTTTGTAAAAGTACCAATTTATTGAAATGTGTCTTCGTGCTTGACCTTGGCAATGGCGCGCAATAATGGGGAGCTTTTGTTTCTGACTATCTTCTGTAATAAAAGATACAACAGGACAGAGCTGTTTATTTGCTAAGATGTTATCTAAGCAAACTACCGAACACTCGAGTAGTGCGGTGTATGGGGACGAGTGTTCTCTTTCTTAAAGAGCTGGGTGCAGTTGCGTGCATGCGCTGGAAGCCGCTAGCCCGACACGGAGAGGTGCACGGCAGAGTTCGGCTCGAAATCTTAAAAGACTCCTCCACGGTCGCTACATTGGTGTCAGAAGTGGGAGACCAGGCTGTTTAGAAGGCGCCGTCATGGAACAGAGTCTTGAAGAAATAGAGCGTGCCATCTCGGAAAATAGCGTTATGTTGGGCGCCTGATCAGCAGAACTGCAGAGAAAAGGACAAACTGGCCTGAGGTGCCAGTATTCCCGGACAGTATTGCGATCTTCAACGCGGCGGAATGAACCTGTAGCTGCATAGCGACACCCCAAATCACCAGTCGGCGGTCCTCCCCACACGGTCACCCGCTAAGCTGCCCCGATACAGCGGGTTGGCCCCTAGAGCCATACCTTGCACAAGTGGATCTGGCTGCTCTTCACAATGGTTGAGCTGAGGAAGCTGCAACACACTTGGCCTTGCCTTGGAGGTCCCGCACTTCAGGTACTCATCGACCTGCCGCCTGAGAGTGTCGTGATCTTCAGGCCCTCACCGATGTCTCACCCGTCGTTTTGGACAGAGAACCTCAGCGGAACACAACAGGGGGGGCTGACAAACCGACATCGGCGTGAAGGTGAGGTGTGGGAGCATTTGCAGCTGACATCAGGGTCTATGTCTGGAAAGGTTACCCTACTTTCGACAGCAGCAAGGGAAGAACTCAGTGTTCATGCTTTCCTCGAGGGCCTTACCAGAGCGTCTCCGTCAACCGTCTGCTGCTGTCGCCCAGACATTTGAGTGAGGCACTACGGGGAGGCTGAGCGGGCTGAAGAGGTACTACACTTGGGTCTCCGCACGTCAATCATCACGCCCAAGCCGGGCGACGAGAGTTGCGAGTGGTGAAAGGACCAACCTGAGGGTGTGAGGTCAGTCGCCCAGCCATCATCATCCCTCCATGACCTGCCCTAAAGGGGGGCGCTGTGGGTTTTCAGGTGGACTGTACCTAGACTGCATTATAGACGGACGCCATGCAGTGCCTTAGTGGACAGGGGTCCACTATTTGTCTATTACAGAGGGTGTTGCCAAACAGCTGGTCCTCTTCAAAAGACTGGACTCCTTCTAACATCGAACTGCGCGCGATTGCGGTGAACGGACAAAAATGCCGGAAAGAAACTAGTGACTGTAGTAGTAGGGACCGAGCCAGACCAGCCACGAATTCTGGCTCGCGGACATTAAGACAAATGCATATTGGGTTAGACTTGCTGGCCCACTGGGGAGCATGTGTTGATGTCGTGGGCCATCCTCAGCGTAGGTAATGAGACTGTGCCGCCCCAATCGGGCTGGAATCATCCTGGAAGGGCTGTTAGCTTGGATTTGCCTGGACACCACGGCTCACCGGCTCCCGACCGTTATTCGGAAGATGCAGGGACTGAAGAAGACCCCAGGAGAGTATTGCAGCTCAGACCAGTGCTCTAGCGGTTTTCCTTACCGACCACCCATCCACTGAGAGCGGTTGCTGCTGTGGAAGAATTGGGCCATCGAAGTGGTGAACAGCTGAGCCGCACAGCGGAGCAACTCCAGAAAGTATTGAGCGACTTTGTGGACATTTTGCTGCTCGAGAAGAGGACTGCACAAAACCCCTCGTTAGTCAAACACCACATTAACACTGGCCACGCCCCCCATTCGGTTGCGCCCTCAGATTGCCTCTTGCAAAGCGCCAAGCTGCGAAGAATTGATTCGAGATGGTAACCAGCGACATCATTGAGCCTTCTGGGCAGTCCTGGGCCGCACCCATGGTCATGGTGCGGAAGAAAGCAGGGGTTGGCGCTTGTGTGGACTTTCGTAAATTAAATGCAGTCACTCGAAAAAACTCTTACCCATTGCCTCGCCGATGATGCATTGGACTATGTGGCTGGATCCCGTTGGTTCAGCACTTTGGACTTGCGCAGTGGATATTGGCAGGTAGAACTGGCAGCAGAGGACCGACCAAAACTGCATTCACCATCGGACAAGGGCTGTGCAGTTTAAGGTAATGCCGTTTGGACTTTGTATGCCCGGCCACGTTTGAAGACTAATGGGCGGGTCCTAAAGACATTCCCAGACCCGTTGTGTGGTCTATTTAGATGACCTGCTGATTCATGCCAGAGACTTTGACCAGGCGGTGCACAATTTAAAGGAGGTCCTGACCGCCATTAAGTGCCTGGTTGCGGTTAAACCCTGAGAAATGCAATCTTCTCGCCCGACAGACTCAGTTTCTAGGGCACGTAATCAGCGAGGTGGGTGGCTACAGACCCAAGGTGACTGCCGTGAGCAACTGGCCCCACCAGCCAATATCACTGAACTGCGGAGCTTTGGGTTTAGCCTCCTACTACGAAGATTCAGAAAAACTTTGCGACCATTGCCAGCCCTTTGCACCGACTAGCAGTAAGGGCCAACAGTTTGGGTGGACGGAGGATTGCCCGCCGCCTTCCAACAGTTAAAGGCTGCCCCCGTCAGCAGCGCGGTCCTGCGTACCTGACCCAACCAACCTTGTGTGGACACTGGCGCTAACAATGTGGGGATTGGGGCCGTGCTCCACAGAAGGGGAGGCTGGAGAAAGAGTGATAGCTATTACAGCTGCAGCCTCAGTCGACCGGAGGGAATTACTGTGTCACTCGGCGGGAACTGTTGGCAGTGATCCTAAACGGTCGGCACTTGGCCCTACCTATTGGGCACTAGGTTCACCTGCGGACTGACCATGCTAGCCTCACCTGGATGTTGAATTTCAGGCAACAGAGGGCCAGGTGGCAAGGTGGATGGAGATTCTACAAGAATATGACTTTGAGATACAGCACCCGACCGGGACGGCAGCATGCCAACGCTGATGCCCTCTCCCGGCGTCCATGCCTCAGCAATGAATGTCGATATTGCCGCCGACAGGAAGAAAGGGGCTGGGGCCATCGTCCGCATCCGCAGGATAGATGACACTGTTGGAGTAGGGGGCCGTACACTGTTGACCAATTGAGGCAGTTACAGGCGAGCGATCAAGCACTAGAAAAGGTAAAGGGCTGGTTGGAACAAGAACGTCCCGACTGGCAAACCGTGTCGTCACAGGGGCCTGAACTCAAAATACTCCACTCTCAGTTGGGCAACTTGGGTTGCGATGGCGTAATCTACAGGCGTGGCACGACCGGGGAGGAATTGACCGGCTACAACTACTGGTTCCCAGGCTTTGCGCCGAGGTCCTCCGATGGGTCCACGGAGCGGCTGGATCCGGACATACGGGAGCGCTAAGACAGTGCGTCGACTACGGCAGCGGTTTTATTGGCCGGGGGTCGGCAAGGCGCGAGCTCCGTCCACTGCTGTGGCGTCTGGGACTGCACAAAAGGACCTGGTCAGCGTTCTCACGCGCCATTGCGATACCTGGTCGGGCACCCATGGAAGGGTGCGTGGACATACTGGGTCCTTTTCCTGTAGGAAGCCGGAAATCGCTTTCGTTTTTGGGAGCAATGGACTACTTTACCAAATGGCCAGGCGTATGCAGTTCGGATCAAGTGCCCCCACAGCTGCCAAAACTTTGTGGATGAAATGTTCACTCGATTTGGAGTTCGGACGAGCTCCACAGCGATCAGAGGTGAACTTTGAGAGCCCGTTGTTCAGAGAGGTGTGTCAGCGACTGGGGTGAAAAGACCCGGACCACCCCTTCACCCACAAAGTGATGGATTGGTCGGCCGATTTAATCGCACCTGGCCCTCAACTGGCAATTCTGACCAGTCAACACCAGCGGGACTGGGACCAACATCTGCCTTTGGTCCTATGGGCATATCGGACAGCAGTGCAGGAGTCGGCCAATGCGCCAGCGGCTGATGTTTGGAAGGAACCGCCGCCCGGTGGATTTAGTGTTTGGCTCACCCCTGAGCCTGAGATTGATGGTGGGCCGAAATGGATTATTTTAGACGGCAAGGCGGCTGGACACCGTTCATCGACTGGCCAGGGGGGCCCTGGAGGAGCTGGAGCACGCCAAAACGGGCTTATGACTCGGGCTCTGGCCCGCGCCCGAACCAGGGGACAAAGTGTGGGTATTTTGCCCAACGGAACGGGGATTGTCCCAAAACTAGCCCACCATTGGCAAAGGGCCGGGAGAAATATTGGACAAAATATCGGGTAGTTTTCCGAGTCGAATGCCTGGACGAGCGAGCGGGTGGTGCTGAGGGCCGTTTAAACCCTCACCCACTGGCCCCAGAGCAACAACAACTCGAAAATATAAGCGGTTCTCCAACCTCACCCGGCACCGAGTCAGACAGTGACAGGACTGAGCCCGACACCAGTGATGGCACCTCCGGCAGGACAAAGCGTGTCCGTCGACGCCAGGACATTTCGTGATTTTATCTGTGATGAGTAGGGTTGGGGACACTAACCCTCTTAGGAGGGGCTGTGTAACAACCCGGCAGCAAGCGCTGGAGTGACGCCTCATGGGTAATTTATGTAAATAGTTTGCGGAAATTATGGGTAATTTATAAAAAGCTTATTGTATGTGAATTCGTGTTGTCATTTATGTTGTAAATAATGGTGTGTTTATATTTAATTGGTTGGTGGGTTTGGGTTATCGCCGTCCGGGGGTTATTTATTTTGTAAAAAGTACCAATTTATTGAAATGTGTCTTCGTGCTTGACCTTGGCAATGGCGCCAATAATGTGGAGCTTTGTTTCTGACTATCTTCTGTAATAAAAGATACAACAGGACAGAGCTGTTTATTTGCTAAGATGTTATCTAAGCAAACTACCGAGACACTCGGAGTCGTGCGGTGTATGAGCACGAGTGTTCTCTTTCTTAAAGAGCTGGGTGAGTTGCGTGCATGCGCTGGCAAGCCGCTAGCCGACAACGGAGAGGTGCAGCAGAGTTTGGCGCGAAATCGTTAAAGACTCCTCCACGGGTCGCTACAATACTTTAATAAACTACATACAAAAATATTATTTGCAGCACAAAATGTATTAAACAATTTTTATTTTTAGGCAGGGAAAGTTGAGGTGGAGGAATGGTTAGCATTGCTAACTCTATATGGTCTTTGTTCTGAATACTCCATTTTTTCAAAAAAATTCCAAAGACTTTCAAATTAGTCTCATCATCAATTCTAAATTGGCCCTGTGTGAGTTTAAGTGTAGGTAGTGCGTGAATGGGCCTGTGCCACCATGTGCCTTACCACACCACTGCACAACAACAAATCTTCAGTATCTTGTAGTTCAATAAATAAGACTGACCAATGATGGGAAGAGTGAGACGCAAAAAATAAAAAAGAGTGATTTCCTCATATACAGTGTTCTAGAAAAATATATTTGCAAAAAGATAAACAAATCTAATCCTTCCTTCTTAAACCATCCAAAATGCAAGAAAATGCAATATGTATTGCTCACCATAACCTCTCAATTGCAGGCTAGGGCTTTGGCTCTCAACTGTGCTTCACTCTTCTCACACACTGTTTGATCCTCCAATCCCCTACTTGGTCCATTGGGTTCCATCATTAGGGAGCATGTAGCCACTCTGCACCTACGTGCATTTCTCCATACCAGAAATTTGCACTTTACTGATTTAAAAGTGCATTATATTCATGTGCATATCAACCCATGAGTCTATCCTTGCTCCCCTGTTCGATAAGCTAAACTGCTAAACCTTTTACCAAGGTCCTCTCACTAACAGCCCTCTCCTCCATTACTGATCCAGGACTAATATAGCTTTACCTTCTCTGCAGCTGCATGTAGCTTTCACCGACGAGGTGTGCATAAGCCATGCAAGGCCACATGTGCCCACACAACTTCTACCCCATGGCTTAAGCACATGCATTGAATGGCTGCTGCTTACTGGCCCTTCTCCCTCATCCACAGAGATAAGTGACACAAGTTCTAACCTGTTAAATAAAGCAATAAATAGCTAAAAGCCTTTTCATTAAATGGCTGTCATGATCAACCATCATAGGACCTGCAATGGACTGCACCCTATCTACACTGCAAAACAGAACTCTAAGCAAGTGAAATGTTTTATATCAACCATTAAATCTTGTTTTATTGATTTTTTGACTTATTAAGAAATGTGTATTTAAAATTACCTAGCTTACTTTAATGAATGCATTGCATGTGCATTTTTTTTGCAGTGCAGGGATGGTTCCTTTCTTTACATCAACTTCATGGGATATGTTTAGAGGTTTATATTCTCCAGTGATGCTACTGACAGGGGTTTTCATTTCCTCTCCTCCATTGTCAACAGGCCTTAGTTGAATGACAATGTTAACAGACTATTTTGCTGGGCTCCATTTATGTTGAACTGTTTTTTTCTTTCTGTGTCTTTATGTGTAATTAATTAGTATTTTGTAAACTTTGCAATTGGGTTATCTGTGAACATTTACAGTAACCAGAGTCTGCAGTCAGTAAAGTGCTATACAAAAATTAACTGGTTTTAGAATATTTTGTTAATGTTAATTATTTTTTTTGCTACTGAATACATTTGCATTGAAATTGCTTCAAGACTGACAAGATAAACAAATGAAGTTATTTTCAAATTAGGTGTCTCAAATTTTATAGTTAAAAACAACAACAACACTCTATTTTGTCATCTTTGTCGAGCTCGTCACTTTTTCGATCAATAGTTGGTCTACTATATTTATTTCTAATTTAACTTTCTCCCAGTGAACAGTTTTATCAAAGGAGCAACTATCCTTTGAAATATTTTTGCTCACTGTGACATACTACTTATAAAATACATGTACTGTAAGTCATTTATAAATTTTACATCTAAATCGATAATTCTAGATTTTCTCAGGTCATTTTAGTTGTTGAAAAAACTGCTAAATCAGAAAGCTGAGGAATTAATAAAGACATACTTTTATTCCTTTTTTTTTTACTAGTAGTTGGATGTCCAGCCCCTCACTTAACCTAGGTGAGTTAATAGAGGTGTTGTGTATGCAAGAACCAATAGTAGATCATGTGGCAGTATATTGTAGAGCATGCTCATGAACACAACACCCAGAAAACTCAGGTAACCAGAGAACAACCTTTCAAACATGGAGTAACGTGTAAACTTTAAATAGTTGATAGTCAGTCAAGACTTGACATTCAGGACTCAGGAGGAGTGAGTCACTCTTCAATTCAGTTTTTTGTTTATTTTCTTGCATAGAGCTTTTCAGTTAGAGCAGGTGCAGAGCACTGTGACAAGTTCACTAGTAAATACAATTACAAACCTTACAAATTCCTAATTACATGATTAATACCCATAAATAAACAGACAGATAAACAAAGTAGTTTGAAACTGATGAACATAAATAGAGCCAAGCAATGTCTGTCCACAAGTTCTGAATTCTTTCTTTAGATGACTTTAGACATTAAGCTGTTCTTCAAGCAAAGAACCATAGACACATGGAATAACCTACCGAATAGTGTATGGGAGCAGGACTTCTGGGACCTTCAAATTTCAACAATGTTATTTTGGATAATCAAGGTGATAAGGATGGACAGGTTTGTTGGGCTGTTTGTCACAATTTTCTAATGACTGTGATCACCAACTTAAACTATTTCAGAAATACAATACAGGCCAAAAGTTTGGACACACCTCCTCATTCAATGTGTTTCTTTATTTTCTGACCACTTACAGCACTCCATCACTCTCCTTCTTGGTCAAATAGCCCTTGCACAGCCTGGAGGTGTGTTTGGGGTCTTTGTCCTGTTGAAAAATAAATGATCTCAACTAACCTGCGTCTGCACAACACAACTGCTGGTCCCAACCCCATTGATAAAGCAGAAATTCCACTAAATAACCTGTTTAAGGCACACCTGTGAAGTGAAAACCATTTCAGGTGACTATCTGTTGAAGCTCATCGAGAGAATGCTAAGAGTGTCCAAGCAGTAATCAGAGCAAAGGGTGGCTATTTTGAACAAACTAGAATATAAAACATGTTCTCAGTTATTTCACCTTTTTGTTAAGTACATAACTCTACATGTGTTCATTCATAGTTTTGATGCCTTCAGTGAGAATCTACCAATGTAAATGGTCAGAAAATAAAGAAAAACACATTGAATGAGGAGGTGTGTCAAACTTTGCCTGTACATGTATATTAATGAAATACTTTGCCTATAAAATGCAGCAAAGTTGTTCATTTTCTAAACATCCATGCACACTCAAACTAATAATTTTTGTATTCTAAACCTGACAGACAAGTTGCAATGCTTTTCAGGACTTTAGCCTTTCATTTTAACATCCTTCCCTAAAAGATTCTTTCTTTCCACTGCTGATTTATTTTTGTGCATCTAAGGACCACTTTTCTGACTCTGAGCAGGCATGTGCACCACTCTGCGAGGGAGGGAGGTGCTGTCACTAATTGTTCTGCTCCTTCCTCCTCAGTTCTGAGAAGATACCCCAGGAGGCTGACTGCCGCCTTCATCACTGCCAAACTCCGCCCCTTCCAGTACAGAGCATATAAAAGCTGCCATCAACTTAAGGAAGCATCTTACTTGTGAGCGGAGCCTTCAACAGGTTGGAGTTCCTAGTCAGATCAGTTATTGTGGAAATGCTGCTTAAACATTATTTGTGTTCTAGTGCCCCTACACCTGTTTATTTCTTTGGCGTTAAAAATTTTTCTGTTGCCTTTGCGGGGCTACGTAGTAATAGTGTATTCGATGTATGTGCTGAGTGTGTGTTTATTTCCATCGTCCCGTTTACTATTCGTTATGTATCGTCAGTGAATGTTGTGCGAGGGGCCGGATGAGGAAGAGACCACAGCCCCAGGATGGAAAGCACCTGTTCACAATCAGTTACATCAGCTCTTTTTCTATTAAACGATCAGGAGAGAAAGAAGAGGAGAGAGGAGGAGGGAAAAAGCGAAATTTCATTTACGACAACGAACCACCATATTCTGCTATTTTCACATCGCGTTTTGTATCCAGTTTGTTTTCATTCACGGTTTACTTCAATTCAATCATGAGAGACCCGGGTTGGACTTCATTATCCACCACATGCCGAAGAAACAAGGTGAGATTGTTCCATTTTCCAGTAGATTCAAAGCGCATCCATTCTTTGTTGATCAGTCATCCATTATTCAGGACAGTAATATACCCAGACTCAAGTTTACGATCATTGTTATTTCAGTATTCATTCATTATTGTTACTTGTGTTTTGTGTTTGTTATACGTTACAGGGGCAAGGGAGGCTTTGTTATATACAGTGTATATACAGTGTTTTCACGTTGCTGCTTTGGTGGAGGATATACATATCTATATACAGTACAGGCCAAAGTTTGGCACACCTCCTCATTCAATGTGTTTTCTTTATTTTCATGACCATTTACATTGGTAGATTCTCACTGAAGGCATCAAAACTATGAATGAACACATGTGAAGTTATGTATTTAACAAAAAGGTGAAATAACTGAAAACATGTTTTATATTATAGTTTGTTCAAAATAACCACCCTTTGCTCTGATTACTTTGCACACTCTTGGCATTCTCTCGATGAGCTTCAACAGGTAGTCACCTGAAATGGTTTTTACTTCACAGGTGTGCGTTATCAGGGTTATTACTGGAATTTCTTGCTTTATCAATGGGGTTGGGACCAGCAGTTGTGTTGTGCAGAAGTCAGGTTAGTTGGACGATCATTTATTTTTTAACAGGACAATGACCCCAAACACACCTCCAGGCTGATTTGACCAAGAAGGAGAGTGATGGAGTGCTGTAAATGGTCATGAAAGTAAAGAAAACACATTGAATGAGGAGGTGTGTCCAAACTTTTAGCCTGTACTGTATATATATTTTCTACATTGAAATTTGCATTTTTGTTATTGTGTCATTTAATATATTTATACACCTATTTTACCTATCTGCTTTTGTTTCTTGTGTTTTAAAACCCTTGATTGAGGGAAAATGTTATTTGTTAGAGGTATGGCTTGGTATATGTAGGTTAGCCTCAGTAATTCATCCAGGCCACAGGTCTTGGTAGTGTAGCAGCCGGCTGGGTAAGGGGTCGGCCGTTACAGCCTCACAATTAAATGGGTTGGCCAGGCTGGCGCCCCAACTATTTTGGAATTCTGCAATCACTCTGTTTCACATGTTATTGATCCATATATTTATGACTTCTGGCTGCCTACTGCATATTTACTACATGTTCAGTTGAAATACAACATATAGGGTAGGCCCCATGAAGCCTTTTTAAGAAAGACCTAGTGATGGTAGATTTAAGTATTTTATAGAGCATGTAATTTTTCTTGTCCTTTTAAAATTTTTTTTCCCTTTAGGAGAAACTGTTAATAAGTTCCAGAGCACACTGTAGCCACCTGACACCCAGATGGAGTTGCAGCTTTACATACCATATGTAGAACATCTTTGTTTCAGACGCCTTGGGAGTATCAGATGTCATGTGTAAGTGGCAGCAGAAAAATGTCTCTAAATAAGCATAAAAATGTGGGTTTATATTCCTCTTAATTTTACAAAAGCAGTTTGAAATTATTTATATCAATTTTGTAATATGTGATTATATTTTGTACATTCTAGACTGATTTGTTATGGTGGTTCCATTAAGGTAATAAATGATTAATTGATGGAAACCTTAGCCTTACATTCCAATGAAGGATTGGCTCTAGAAATGTGCAGTTTTATTTTGTATGGTTTCTTTCTACATTCAGAATTTATCAACTGTTAAACATTTATGTAGAGCACAGTAAGGGTAATGTTAGCACAGATTGTAGTCTGAATTTCTCTGTGGAACAGCAGCCTTACTTACCGCTTTTGCATTTTGGAGAAAAGGAAGTTGGAATACAGTGACAGCTATTACAGGCCTCTTAGTAGTGACAATGCCAGAGAGCATTCTGGCAAAACCAGGGCTACTGTCAGTCATTGCAGCTGTCAGAACAGAGGGGAAAAAAAGGTTCAGCTCTCATGGCTGCAGTTAATCATGTCACTAAATGGAAGATATTTTGTTGGCTAATGAAAAGAGGACTGTGATGATTTATGATGTCCTGTGGACCTTGGGGAAACAATGGAAGTTTAAAAATATTATCACCTTTTCTTGGGAACAGCTCCTCAAGTATCTTGATTTTTTCTTCAGATAATTTAATATGTTTGGATGCCCTTTTTGTCATTTGTGATCTTAGCTAGTAAGCGGGCTTTTTGCAATAGCTACATGTAAAATGCAGATGTATAGTACATTCAAATTGTTTGGAACATCATGTACTGTAAAAGTACAAATGTGCACATGTCTGCAGTTCCCTACTCTGCATCACTGCACTCTTCCTTGAACTCTTAATGAACTAAGCAGGTTAAGATCATGTAGATTTAATGTATGATATTCTAATTAACAAAAATGAAAGTGAACCCTTTTGTTTACACAGAATGTTTAGCCTGACAATTCCATGATAAAGTTTCTTTTGACTATATAAAATGTTCCCAGTAAGATATTCATTTATTCAGGATATACCTGGTTTCAGGAGACCCATTAGCTTGTTGGACTAAACAACTAAAGATGAAGGGTGGGGGACAGATCCATACTTTATAGACCATGTAATAGAAACGACTCCTAGGCACCTTATGTGGCAGAGCTTGTGTAGATGATTGAAAGGTTTTATTCACATCAGTTCTATTCAGGGTGTTGATCCTGGACTGCTTTCTTATCCCAGAGGAAATTTGTTTGTAGAACAAAAATAAAAAATAGGACACAGACTACATAGATTTAAGAAAATAAGCTAAGCTATAATATTTCAAATCAGCCATAATATTAAAACCACCTGCTTAATATTGTATGAGTCAACACTATGACCTGTTGAGGGATGGATGTAAACGACCTCTGAAAGTGTTCTGTGGTATCTGGCACTGCAACTTAGCAGCAGATCCATTAAGTCCTATAAGTTGCAAGAGGGAGCCTCCATGCATCCCACAGATTCTTGATCATATTGACCTCCCGTGAATTTGGAGGCACCTTGAACTTATTTCATTTTCATCAAACCATTCCTGAACATTTTTTTGTAGTGTGGTAGGTGCATTACCCTGCGGAGGCACTGAATAAATTTCCATGAAGAGTGTAACTAGTCTGCAACAATCTTTATTGGTGGTACATCCAAAATAACTTCCACATGAATGTCAGGACCAAGGTTTCCCTACAGAACTTGCCCAGAGTATCTGGTTGCCTTCTTCTCCCGTACCCCTATTGCCTTCTTCCCAGGTAAGTGGTGTACACACACACACCATCCCATGATCTAAAATGGTTCATCAGACCAGGCCACCTTCTTCCATGTTCCATGGTCCCCGTTCTGATGGGTCCCTGGGGGGCTGGCCCAAGGCCCCTTTTTTTTTCCCCTTTTTTTGCCCTTTTTGGGACCCCAAAACCCCCCAAAAAGGGGGGAAATTTGCCGGCCCCAAAATTTTTAAAATTTTAATTTTTCCCCCTTTCTTTTTACCTTAAAAAACGGGTTTCACTTGCTAACATATCAATATATTAATATTTTTTTCTATGGAGGTTCTCTCTTTAAAGGTATTAAACTATGACAACTAATGACGGTGAGCGCCCGTGTAAACGACACAAAATGCTAATAAGCTTTTCACTATAGCTACTTGTTTTCCCTTTTTAAAAAAAATAGCTTAAAATAATCATCAAAAAAAAAACAATATATTAAAAAGCAAAAAAAGTTTTTTTTCAGTCTAACACCTTAAATTTTGCTTATTTCTGTTAATATCTAGCATCCCAGTTTGATTGGTTGATACAAAACATAAACAATTGGTCAGAGTCATTCAAACGAAGATTTTTTTGGGAAAGAAAATCTTAGCCGTAGAATAGGACTAAACTTGGGAAAAATTATTTTGGAAGGAGCGCCTGATCGGATCTGATTAATTGTAATATGGTTTGTGCCTCAATACCGGGCCTAAAGGGCCAATCGGCCTGTATTTAATCGACGGGCACATCTGGAAATTGGGCCAAAAAAGGGTGCTAAGTTGTTAATGATCACCACATCTTGGTGACTTGCCTACACCCCATAATTCAGGAATCTCAAACGAGACTATGCAGCCACAAGTAGAAAATGTTTTCAACTCTCACTGCTATTTGGGGGGGAACATGAACGAGTCTGAATGACCCCAACAAAAGGTCAGTATGATTGTTATGTTGCAATGGAAAAAAAACCCAACATGGTCCTGATAATTTATGTAACCAGAAATCAAATTGAATCAGAACAGACAAGGTCAAAGCCAAAAAAAGTTAAATTGGGGGAACGTTATAAAAAAAAAAAAAGTAAAAAACAATATTAGTAATAAAAGTAAAAAAAGGAAAAGCAAGAAAGAATCAAAATGATCTAATGCTAACACTGTGTTTTCCGTATTCTTTAACTTGGAATGTTTTATATGACCCTGGACAATGTCATGAAATGCTGAATGGCCCTTTTTATAACTGAAGTTATGATGTCATGCATTGGGAACAATTCCAGTTACAAAAAGGCATGGACCCAGAGAATGGATTTTGGAACAGCCATAATGATGTTTCTGTAATCTTTTGTAATCTAAGGAAGTATGGGTATGACATTGTCTAATCTTATTCACAATAAGTGTGGAAAAACATCCCAGCTAGGAATATTTGGTGGGAAGGAGGCTTCAAACTCTTTTCCCCCATGGACTCAACATTTCAGGGGGGTTTGCTAGAACCATCTTTTGGTTTGGATCCTTTCTGGGCTGAGGTCACTGTGGTGTTTAAAAAGCGTTCTGTAGGTGTTGATTTGCTAATCGAAAGTTTCACATTTAAGTAATTCAGTTAATATCCTTTTTGCAGCATTGTGTGGAATGGGGGGTGTGCCTCTAAACTTGTAGACGGGGGTCTAACCCCCTTTTTAAAAAAAGGGCTAAAGGGATGAGTTTTAATTAAAAAGATATCCCCTCCTCACCTTAGGTTTTATTCTGTACGGGAAAGAGATTGCCCAATAGTGAAAAGTTAGATTCTGGAAACAATGTGGGTTTTGTCCTTAAAAACAGTTGACCATATGCCATTGAAATTTTCAGGATTTGCCAAAAAACCCCATATCTTTTTATTTATCAGGCAGTATTGGTTCTCTTCTTCATCTATGGTTATGAGTGCTGGGGAGTGCTCAGAAGGAAAAAATACAACAGCCAAAAAAAGGTTTTTGTTTAAGTTTTTGCCCCCATGGGATGATAAGGGCGATCAAGAAAGACCTTGGAAAAATTTCTACTTTTCTAGATTAATTTGGGGGTGTTTTCCCTTTTACTTTTTAAGGTGTGATATGCTGTACCCGGGCTAAAAAGGTGTTTTATCTAATGAGAATTATTTATGATTTAAAAAAAGATTTATTTTTTGTACTGCACATATCTTTAATAAAACGTTCACAGTTTGGACATGAGCAATTGTCTTTTCTATTCATTTATAGTTGTTCAACTCTGTCGAAAAGATGCAAAGGGCTTTCAATGTTCTCATACTGAAACAATGTAAAATTCGGGCTGACTCAGAAAATCATTGGAAACCAACTAAGCCTTGAAATGCCAAAATCATACAGTGTATCTGCCATTAGATTAATACACCACAGAAAAAAGTTTGTCATATCATTGCAAATCAGCTTGCAATATCATTGTTCTGTTTTTATTGGTGCTACCAATAACATTTTTTTCTTTTAAAGATGCCCTTTTTTTTCCTTTAAATGGCTGTACCAGGCAGGGGGATAAGATAGGCGGGACATGCTGGATAGATTATTCTTTTGACTGGCCGGGAACCTGGAGAAACAAGGTTTTAGAATGGTAATCTCATTTCTTTAGCTCGGCGTGTTGCCAATTTTACTCACACCATAAAAAAAAGGTGAAAATTGAAATGAAGCATACACTTAAACGGTCAGTCAAAAACTACACAAATTCCATGTTTAAAACCAATGGCATCTCATAATGTTTAGAGGGCTGAGCAAACTTCTAGGTCCTTTTCCCAAACTAAAGATCATTAAATCTTTTATGTGTGGCCATTTTATAAAAACTACCTGAAAATAAAAATAAATTAACAAACAAAAAGACCCCCTAATTCTCCTCTTGCGGTCCTTTTGTATTTTATCCTCCCGTTGACACTCGCCACCAACTCTTTTTAATTTCCGAACAGGGGTGGGGGGGCTCAAACATAAAAAAAATGCTGGCAGTCATCTCCCAAAACACCCTCTGGTGGTGGTCTAGTGTCAACTGGGATAACAAAACAAGGAAAAATCTCCTCCTACCCTACCCACCCAAAGGGGTGGGTTGAATTGATTTTATCCAATAGTATTTTAGTCGACCAATGGTATCATGTGTGCAATTTCATGAAATTGCTCAGCTGTTGGAAATGATGCTGGAGCATACATCTTACCCACCCTGTACATTGACATTTATATATATAGATATTATACAGTATATTATTTGTATACTTTTTTCCTGTTGGAAAAAATAATTACAATTAAACAATGTATCAAGCCAATAGCTAGTAGAAAAAACAAGGAATTTTTTAAAATGCATTAAAAAATCACATTTAGAAAATTCCTTTTGGGGAAATCATAAAAGGTTGGGTTTCATTTTTTTTTTTTATTTTCAGTTGGGAAAACCATTTAAATTTTTTTTTTTCAGTCCTCTGTAATTTTTTTGGGGTTTAATATCATTAAAATTAATGCCAAATTTTTTCCCCGGGGAAAATATTTGGAAAAGAATTAATCAAAATTTCTCAAAAATGGGGCAAATTAAAAATGTTTTTTTTCTTTTAACCCAAGGGGACTGCTAAAAAAAAATAAACAATAAAATAAAAAAACGTACAAAGACTTTTAAAAACTTTTCTTTTGGGGGAAAAAAAAGGGAAAAAAGGGGTAAACATTTAAATATCAGACATCGTTTTTATGCAAATTTTTTTTTTTTAAAATTTTTTTTTTTTGGAACCCTTTTTTTCTAAAATTGTTTTTTTCTTTAAATTTTTGGGAAACCCTTTTTTAAAATTGGGTGAAAAAAAGGCATAGGTGAGAACAAACCTGGATGGATCCAATTCCTAATTTGGACTCTTCCTTAAAACATAATCCATGTTTCTAATTCATTGCTGTGAAAAAAAAATATATTTACATTTCCCTTTCATCCTTTCATTTAGTGCAATAGCTGGAAATAGTTGAATCTTAAGTGAATAATTTAAAGTATTACTTTTTAAGGCAATGTATCTGGCTACTGAAAATTTTATGTAGAAACCTTTTTTTGAATTACAAGTTACTTTTCCCATCTTTATGTCATATGCAGGATTTCAGTCGAAAACCTTTGAAAAAACACTTTTATTTTCATATTTAAACTTTATTATCTTTAAAAATCATGGGAACCAGGGGTAACACAGCTTCTGATTTTTTTTGGGAAGCCATGGTTGGGATGCCCAATCAAGCTTTTATTTTACTTGGCCGTAAACCTCCAATAAACCCTATCATAAATATTAATAAAATTTGAAAGAAATAATTTAGTATTCGAGAAAACCCGAGTTTTGAATTGTCCCCAGGCTCTTACTCATAATTTTTGGGGTTTTTGGTATCTAGGGATGTATTTTTGGATTATTTAAAAACTGAGTTCATTGTGTTCCAAAAGGTCTTTAATCCCCAGTTTTTTTTTTAAATTAGTGGAAAAGTTGATACTAAGTGCTAAGTTATTAGCCATTTAAATGCACTTTCCCAATTTCTTCCTATTTGACTCACTCCCCCTCTTCTCTTTTTGAACATGCCAAGGCGGGTACCTCACTTAAATTTCTCAGCAAGGGCCGGCGTTGCCCCCTCGCCTGTGTCCTTGGAATGTATATTTTTAACATCTTAATGACTTTCTGAAAGTATTACATAATTACTCTAACAAAAAACCCATGTTTTTCTGCTAAATTAACTTTTCTTAGTTTCATGATTGTGGATAAGTGCAAGTCACCATCATAGGGGAGAAATGATCCCAACAAGGCAAAATTTCCCTGAAATACTGTTTAAACTTTCATTTTCAACTTATTTTCTTAAGGGCCAAGGGGTTCCCATCCCGCTGGTTTATTCTTCTAGGTTTTCCGGGGAAAATTCCACCCATTAATTAATTGGCCACTTAAAATATACCATATGGAAAATTTTTTTTTTCTAATTTTTAAATTAATTTTCCTGTTTTGAATTTCCAAATTTGTTTTATACTTTAAAAAAAAATTTCCTTTCTTGACAACACTTGGTTTACTTTCTCTTAAAAGCTGTTTTCCTCACATTCCCCCCTTTACTTTCCCACAACCAAAATCCTTTTAGAAGCTAAAATTTTTCTCATCTAACAAATTAAAAGTTTTCTTTCATTAGAATTCTTATGGTAAAGAAATATATCTCAAAAAACAATTAAATTTCCTGGTTTTGGTTTCCCGTGATGAGGCCAAATTAGCATAGGTTTGCTCCCTTTTTAATTTCTATACCCACTGGTGTTTCCCGCCCAAAATAAAATTTTCCCCGAAAACAAGCTTAAATATAAAAGGGATTCGCGTTTTTACTTTTTATGCTGGGGAAACAATTTTGATGTGCTGTTCCAAAAACGAAAATACAATTTGGATTTTTAAACCACCTAGCTTTTTAAAATTTTACACCTCAAAACCCTTTTTTAAAATTATTAAGTACGTTCCCCCTTTTTCCAGGCGTTTGGTGTAATTTATGCCTGTCAGTAACATTATTGTTTTTTTTGAAATTTTTTACTTGGGTTTTTGGGCCTAATCCAAAAGGCACCAGGCTGGAGGTCACAAGTTTGTTAATAAAAGCAAATTTAAATTACTAAAACTCAAATAAACCACTATAAAATTCTAAAAGAAATCCGATCATTTCATTAAAGTAAAAACCCCCCTAAAAAACAGTCAGGATTTGGTTACCCCATTTTTTAAATTGGGGAAAGAACCCCCGGGAGAAAGGGAAAGCCGGAAACATGCCCGGGTGAGCTGGCCACTAAAGGCAAAGGTCAAGTGACCCCAATTTTTTCTTGATAAAAGGAAGGGTTTTTACCCTCATGGACCCCCTCCTCCAGGGGACCGGGACTAAAACATTTACCCTGGGAAATTTACGCCTAAAATTATCAAAATTTAAAAAAATTTTAAAAAATTTCAATTTTTAAAAAATTTAATACTTTTATGAAAATTTTTGAATCCCATAAGGTTGTAAATAGAAATTTTCAAATACTGAGACGACTGAAGACGAACTTTTGACTGCGCTGACTCATTAAAAAACTTACCCTACCAAATCTGAGTAGAACAAAACCCATACCCTTCCTTACCTTTTCAAAGTTAAGTTAAGGGAAAATTCAAACCAAACTAAACACAAAAAATTTACCAATGGAAAGGGGCCAAGGTTGGGGGGTTGATCATACCAGCCTTCATGGGGCGCCTGCGAAAAAGCCATAAAAATCTCCAGTAAAGGGGGCCTGAAAAAAGGGTATACTTCAATAGTTGAGGAAAAGGGAAAGGAAAAATTCAGGCGTTATTTAAATTTTTTTCAGGAAAGGACAACTTTGTGTGTGAAAACTTCCACGAAAAACCAGAAATAAAGGAGGCCGGTTAAACTTAAAAATTAAAGTTCATAGAAAATGCGCAAAAAAATTACGAGCAAATCAAATTAATACCGGAATGCCTGTTAAACTCTTAGATTCACGAGTACGATTTGGGTGGGGAACTTGGGGAAAAACCCTTAAAATTTTTTTTCATTGAAAAATTATATCAACTTTTTTAAAAACCATGTCTGAACCAAAAAAGAAAAAGGATAATAAATTATTTAACCACTTAAGTAAAGGAAAAATAAATTCCTTACTTTTAAAATTTTCCCTTTTCTTTTCAAATTTTTAACAACTATTTCCCCACTGTGGCTGGGATTTTGCTGAATATATTGAAATGTATTTTAGATTTTAAAAACTCATTTGAAATATTTCAAAATATTGGTTGTAATGGGATTTTTAAAGTTTTTTGATATCTTAAATTGAATTAAATTTTAAATTGAAATGTTTAAGATGTTCAAATACCTTTTATATATCTAATCAAAAGTTCTGATATATTCAATCAACGGGCTTTTCCCCATTTTAAATATAAAAAAACATTCGATTTCCCCTTTTCCCCTTATTAATTTAAGATTTATAAATTACCAAATTTCAATTAAAATTAGGTTGTTGCATTGAAGGAGTTCAATGAAGTAATTTGGAATACCAAATACATTTGAATATCTTTTAAAAACTCCCTTATTTATAAATAAAACTCATTTTGAAATTTTGTATACCCTAAATGACCTTCAGATCTCTGAAAAGTGAACCGCATTTAAATTCGTTTTTTCTTCTCAAATATTAACTTTTTACCCTTTTATTGACAAAAGAGATTATACAAAATAACTCGCAAAAAAAAAAAAAAACAAAAACATCTTCCAAAATGGAAAAAGGAAAAAAACCAAGATTGGATGGAAAATATTTTTTAAAAAATGGAAACAAGGCACAGCTGAAGTATCGGGAAAGAACTTAAATCATTTACTGTTTTATGAGCAAAGGGGCTGGCAGGGGGCCCTCCAAAAATTTCTTCGCGCCTTTTCTGTGACTCTTGGGGTCCATCAGGCTCTTAAAACTCAAATTGCAGTTTAAAAGAATTTTGGGGCAAGATGAAAAAAGGGGGGTTTCTTGTTTAAAAAGTTCATTGTTAAAGACTTCTCTTTGACTCTCTTTTCTAGTTTATGGCTAATGATCTAAACTTTTAAAGCTTTTTTCATTTAAAAATTAAATATGGGTGGTGTAGAATCTTTTTGCTAAAAACTGTGAACAAATTTAGTTATGATTTCTTGTTATATGTTTTTTCAATGTTTTTTATTTAAAAAGAAATTTAAAACAACATAGGTCTGGCCCAAACAAATAAATAAAAAATAAAATAAAAAACAAAAAAAAAGTACATAATAAATAAAATAATTTATAACCCGGGGAAACCTCATTTCAATCAGGGATTGAAAAAATGAGTCTTTAATCTTGTTTAAACAGTTAAATTTTGAACGACTCTTTTATGTAATGGGGGTAAAGGTTACAGGGGGGCAAAAAGCCCCCCTTTTTTTAACTTGGTATGGGGAAACAAGGAAAACTAACAAAAAATCTAAACCTCTGGATGGTTGGGGGCCCACATTGGGTAAATAGGCATGAGCAAGCCCATGTAAAGATTTAAAATCAGGTTTAAAATAAATTGGACAAACCCCCTGAAAAAAGCTAAATAGAAACAAGTTTTTTCTTGAAAGCGGCGGCATTCTGGAAACGAACCTTAAAGGGGTTTCAATCCCAAATCGAATTGAATAAAATAAAAAAAAAAGCAGGTGTTTTCCAAAGATCTTTAGAAGATAAAAATTTTTATCTTCCTAATAAAAAATTTAAAAAAGCACTCTTGCTGAGTTTTTTTTTCCCAAAAGAGGGGTTACTGTAAAAAGATAACACTAGTTCCCGGACGGGGGTTTAAAAAGCAAAGTTAAAAAAGCCAATTTGGGGTTTTTGGCTGATGGCCCACTAAACCCTTTTTTTAGTTCAGATCAAAAAAAGTATTAGCCCCCGGGATCTTAATTAGAAGAATTTTGGGAGTTGATTTTTAATTGCAGACGGGAATATTTTTACATTTTTTACTTTTTCCTTTTCAATTTTGAGAACAAAAATACTTTTGGCAGGCGGGGGAGGATAAGAAAAAGGAATAGAGGAAAAGGAAACATTTTAAAAGTCCATGAAAAAAATTAAACCCTTTAAAATTGGGGAAAGCAGTGTAAACATTAGTAGGAACAGTCTATATTAAATGGCAGGGGCCTTTATGTTGTAATTCTCCTTGGGTTTTAATTTTCTTTTATTAATTTGGTTTTTTTTTGTAAAACCTGTAATTTTTTAAAATACTGGAACCTGGTTTAGAATATTTTTTTTAAAATTTTTTAAAAATTTGGGAAAACGAAATATTCCCCCAAAAGTAGAAATAAAATTTTCCCTTGGTTTTGACCCTTTTGTAAAATTTTTTTTAATTTTAACCTTGTTTTTCCTTAAACACGCGTTGCAAAAAAAAAAAAAACCCCGTCTAAAAGCGGTTTTGGGTTCCCCCCGGGAAAAAAACCTTTTTTTTGGAAAAGGGGGGAAAAAATTTTTAAAAAAGTAAATTTTTTAAAAAACCCAGAAAAGTAACACTGCAATATCCACAGCTCCTGTGTGTGTGTATCTCTCTTAGGTAGGCCTGCTTTTGGGAAATTTGTTGTCGTCTACAGCCTGTGTGTGTGTTTTTCTGTCTTGCCTTGGTGTGTTGTCTCAGGGTGTGTGTGTCTTCGCGTGCACCTGTGTCGTGTCTGGTTTGTGTGTTGTCTCTCTGGTCATGCCTGTGTCTGTTGTCTGTCCCCTTCTCTGCGGGAATGACAGGAAGGCCATTTCTTCTCAGAGACACACAAAAGGGACACTGGGCACCGGGGGTTTTAATTAAAAAAGGATTGTTATGTACATGAACAAAAGGGGGTTTACGGATGGTTGTGTCTGACATCTTGGTGGGCTTGTTGGACAAAGTCCAGGGCGTATTCTGTCCCTGATGCTGGACAAACAGAACTGCAAACACATATTTAAAAACTCTTCAGCAATTCTTTACATAGTTTTGTTAATTTTACAAGAAGATATCATCCCTACCTGGTGACTTAATAAAATACAGAAATTTTCTTAACTAGTACTGGAATACAAAAGAAACAATAAACCCTAAAAAACCACACCCCTGCTAAGTAGAATATTTGGGTTTCTTCCAACACAGTTTCTTAAGTGCAGATTCTACCTTTCAATTTAAATGTATTTTTAAAGAAAAGCTATAGTCAAAATGTCAGTCTTGAAATATATAAAGTTGATTTCCATACCTTAGGGATTTTCCAGACCAGGTGCAGGCATAAAAACCTCCTTTCATATTTTCTTTTTTTGCGAAATCATCTTGTACACACTAGACTATATTTTGCCTTTAATTTATTCTGATGTAATTGCATATCCTTTTCATTTTTAATAAAGCTTTGTCCCAAAACCCCAAGTGATTTGCATAAGATATGACCCTCCACCTGAAAAAAATGATACTGTAACTCTGGAAAACAAAAAAACAGTCAGTTTAGTATTTTAAATGTTCAGATACAATTTTACTTTTTGAAAACAAAAAAAGTGTTAATGGTCGTTTTTGGAAATCTGGGTTTCTTCCCGTTTTTTCTATTAAAGAATTTTTTTTTTGTTCTTGACCACCCCCAAAAATTCTTTGCCTCCTGTGTTGCAGATCCTACCCTGCCTGCTCCCATTCCTGGCAAGCTCTACGGTGGTCCCTAAGAAAAAAGCCATGAAAAAAGTAAAGTGAAAACCCAAGTGGCAAGGGAAAAAAACATTTTTGGGTTCAGGGCCCCAAACCCCCGAACCTTTTTTGAAACTTGTTCAACCCTAAAGGGGCAGGTGGACAAACAAAACCCCAAAAATTAAAACTCAAAATGGGCTGCCATCAGTCCTTTTTTGGGAAAGTTGTTGACATGGGGTTGAAGGGGTCAAAAAAAAAGGCCAACACTGAAAATTTTGACTCTTTCAAAAACTTAATTTGTTAATAAAACCCTTTTGAAACTTAGAAAGGGTAAATAAAACATCGAAAAAAAGATCTAAAACACTGAAGAAAAAAACTTTTGAAAACCCAAATTTGTGTCTTCTCAAAGTTTTTCCCCCTTTAATCTTCCCTTTGCATCTTGACATTTTTAAAAAAAAATTTTGCATAAATTCGATTCATACAGACCCAAAAAGACATCCACAACGGGAAAAAGGGATACATGCTTTTTTATTTTTTGAAAAATTAAATTTTGAAAAAAAAAAGTAAAAAACAACCTACAAATTTAAAGAAATGCCAAATAAAGTTATTGCTTTTAAAAAGGGTCTTAAAGAAAACCATTTTTTTTGTGGTAACAGTAAATCCAATCTTTCTATTGTTCCATTTTCAGGTCACCTCAATTCATTGTTTTCTTAAAAAGGATGGTATCATGTTAAAAAAAATTGGGGGGGGAATATTAACACCTTATTTTTAAACCCTCCTATTCTAATATGATTATAAGGAAGTTGCTCTTTGAAAAATAAAATAAAAATTTTAAAAAAACTTTTTAGAAAGTTAGACAAATGGCCAGAATATGTTTCATTTAGAAAAAACACTCTCCTTGGGCTGTGTTTTAAAAAATCATCGCCGTGGGAAAGGGTCTGAAAAAAGGGAAAATGGATCCCCCAGATCAATCAATCACTCATTCCCAACTGTTTTTTACTTCCCTTAAACTTAAATATTTAAAAACATTTTATTACTAGGTTATGTGGTTAAAAAAGGGTGTTGCTGTGTTTTTTGTTTTGGGCACACTTTCATAAAAGAGAAAGTAGCTGTAGACTCTTTCCCCTGATCTGTAACTACTTTAAAGGTGAAAATTCCCAGTGGTGCTCTCATCCCCAGCAACAAATCCTGATGAGACATCAATCTGATTTTCAGTCCCCCTGATTTTCGTGGTGAAAATGCAACAAGTCTTCTCATTTTTCCAGCACTGGAGTAAGGAACAGGAAAAATAGTAACTTTTGCTTGCTGCTTTCCGCTTTGATATTAATTCATCTTTCCCAGTCAGCAAAATTACTAACTTCCTTGTAGTGTTAAATCATGGGTATGATAGTGTGAACTTTTTCCCCTCTGCCACCATGAAGATAACCCAACAATTTCCCAAAAAGCAAACAAAAGTACATAAGTGGCATTTTTTTTTTGGGTTAAAAATTCCCTAAATAATAATTAAATGACTACTCTTCTCATTTAATGACACCTTTTAATTTCAAAATGTAACATTATGTTTTCCCAAAGACTTGTACTTAAATTGGTAACCTTGTCACAATGTTATAAAAAGGACAAAAGCTAAAAATTACAGAAAAAAAAATTCCCGGGTGTATCCTTAACCCTAATGGGGGACCTAGCCGGGCTGAAAAAAAGGTTAATCTTTAAATTCTTACTCAGAAAAACTTTAATTTTTTAACCCAATTTTTCCCAAAAAATCCTCAGATAAATTTAAAGGTAAAAGTTAATTCAGTAGATTTATTTATTTGCCCCTTATGGGTTTGAAGAATGTTGCAAGGTCAAAAAAAAAGTAAAACAAAACACATTTACACAGGGAATACAGAGACTAGAAAGAAACAATGAATCAAAAAGGCCCAAAGGACTTAATGACCAAAAGCCTGACAAAAATGAAAAAACAAAAAAACTTCAGATTACTTCGGGTTTAAATTGTAGATACCAGACAGGTAAAGTGAGATCTATGGACCCCCAAAAAAGGGAAAAATTAAAAAAAAACCAAAAAAAAATTTTTAAAAAAAAAAACCCCCCCCCCCACACACCCCAAAATTTTTTTTTGTTTTTTTTTAAAAAGAAAAAAAAAAAAAAAAAAAAAAAAAAAAATTTTTTTTCAAAAAATTTTCCCCAAAAAAAAATTTTTTTTTTTAATTTTTTTTTAAAAAAAAAGGGGGGGGTTTAAAAAAACCCCCAAAAAAATTTGGGAAAATTTTTTTAAAAACCCCCCCCAAAAAAAGGGGCCCCTTTTTTTTTTTCTTAAAAAAAAATTAAAATTTTTAAAATTTTTTAAAAAAAAAAAAAAACCTTTTGGGGGGGGGAAAATTTTTTTTTTTTGGGGGGATCCCGGGGGGGTTTTTTTAAAAAAAAAAAAGCCCGGGGGGAAAAAATTTTTTTTTAAAATTCAAAAATTTTAAAATTTTTTTTTTTTTTTGGGGGGGCCGGGGGGCCAAGTTAAAAAAATTTTTTTCAAATTTTTTTTGGGGTTTTTTTTCCTTTTTTTTTGGGCTTTCAAATGTGTTTGGTTTCAAATAGAGAAAAAGCCAGTTGACAAAAATCAGAACAGAAAAAATAGTATTTGTTTTATCAAATTAATTTCCCAAAAGCATATGGGATAACATCTTTTACTATAGTTTTGACTCTGCTTGGATAAAAAAGCCTGGTAAGGTAAAGTTTGTTTAACAATAACATTCATATAGGAAAATCTTGGTGTACTCTCACCTTGGCAGAAGAGTGGACTCTAATTTTTTTTGTGCTCTACTGAAATTAAAATTATATTTAAATTAAGGAAACCAAGAATAACACATGGGACTGAACTCTGAAGGATAAAGGTGGTCATCTATTCTTTCTTGGTGCAAGGCATCCACTGCATCTTTATGGTAGGAGTAGTGCATTTTAAAATACCTCAGAATAGAAGCCTCCCGATGGAAATTTGCTGTGTGTAGTATAACCAATTACAAGCATGCTACCAAAGAGTGTTTACTTTGCATTGACAGTATTTTGATTAGTTATCTGGCACAGGGGAAGAGTGCTACAATGCTACAGGTGGCTAAGTTCAAAATTCTTGTGTGCAGTTTTCATATTCAGCTGTATTTTTTTTGGCGTTTTCTCCGGATACTCTGTTTTCCCATTAAACATACATGTGTTGAAAGGATATTCTAAAATGAACAGGGAATGAGTAACTATAGTTTTCTTGTGGTGAAATGCAACAGGTCTTCTCATGTTCCAGCACTTAAGCAGGAAATAAGGGAAAAATAAAAGTTACAGTTTGATTAAAAAAATAAATTCAATTAATCGAACAATTAAAAATTTTAATTGAAATTAACTGCATATTAACCAAAATTTTTGGATTTCCTTCAAGCATATTAATAATTTTCTTCTTCTTCTTTTGGCTGCTCCCCTTGATTTTACCTAGCGGATCATCTTTTTTCCCTATCTTCTTGTCCTCTACATCTTGCTCTGTCACACCATCACCCATGTCCTCTCCCCCATCCCTAAAACTCCTCTTAGGCCTTCCTCTTTCCTCTTACCTTGCAGCTCCATCCTTAATATCCTTCTCCCAATATACCCAGGATCTCCTCTCTCCTCTCTTCATGTCCAAAACCAATGCAATCTTGCCTCTCTGACTTTGTCTCAACTGTCCAACGAGGCTGGCCCTCCCAGTTTATTAATTTCTAACCCTATCCATCCTTGTCACACCCAATGTAAATTTTAGCATCTTTAACTCTGCCCCTCCAGCTCTGTTTCCTGCTTTCTGGTCAGTGCACCATCTCAACCCATATAACATAGCTGGTCTCACTCCGTCCTGTAGACCTTCCCTTTCCTCTTGCCGATACTCGTCTGTCACAATTACTCCTGACACTCTTCTCCCCATTCCACCCTGCTTGCACTCTCTTTTCTCCTCTCTTCCACAATCCCATTACTCTGTATTGTTGACCCCAACTATTTAAAACTCATCTATCTTTGCCAACTCTACTCCTTGCATCTTCACCTTTCCCATTGAACTCCCTCTCATTTACACTATGTATTCTGTCTTGTTCCTACCATTCATTCCTCTCTCTCCCCAGGGTCTCTTCAACCTGCACCCTATATTAATAATTTTTCTATAAAGGAAATAACTCAGTGATTAATTTCTAAAAAAAATATTTTTAATAATCTTTTGCCTATTAAATTATTTTGGCTGGTTTATTGAACAGTTTTGTGTAACGAAAACCGGGTATTGCTATAATAAAACCAATAAAAGCGATTGAACTGCTGTATTGCAAGACAACATATGTAAGCAGTAACAATTAAACAAACATTTAAATATTAAAAAATAGAAACATCAAATTATGGTTCAGCTTGTGTGCTTTATGACTGTTTTACCTCAGGTTGTGCTTAGAGCACACAAGTCAACTCTCAGATGTTACCAGGCTAGAAGAAGGCATTGATTAGATTGAGAATGTGTGTAGTTTAAAAATTAAAGGATAGACAAAAAAACATCTAAATTTTATCTGATAGGGTTTTTTTTGAGATGTTTTAAATTACACTATTATAAAATATATCATTTATGAATTATATTAACCGATCATTTGCACCAATTATTACCAAATTTTTTATTTGGTTTCCAGTATAAAAATTAATCTAATGTGGTTATACACGTCGGCTACAGTAGGTAACATACAAAGACATTTTAGTTTAGGTAACATTCAGAATAGCCCTACAAAACCCCCAGAGCAGTCTTTGACAACTGGTCTCCTGTCTATATACAGTATGTATATGGTTTTATATACAGCTATCATCACTACTGTCATTTTATAATAATTCTCCTTGGTTTCAGATTCATTAACACCTTCAGGTTTCCCTTTTTCCTTTTGACAGCTCCCATACTGTCTGTGATGTCAAACCACAACCTTAATGTTGCTGCCTGTTTAACCAAAGTATTCCATATTTCAGGCTTCCATGGTGCTTCAATTAATACACTCCTACAGTACATTACTACAAATAAATGTTTTGACTTTCAGCCTGTTTTACAGTTTTGAGTCTGTCCCACATATTGGTCTAATTTACAGCTCATATAACACAATCTCGACCTAGAGCCAACAATAATAAACAATATTTTTCTTTAAATGCTGCTGTTTCTTAATTTTGAAGTGTTGTGGTTAGCTAGTGTTTGTCAAACTCTTTGACAGTGAATAAAAACAAAGGGCCCAAACCACAAATTACTATCAAACCATTTAAAAGAAATAAACCAAGGACACCAAGGTAAAATTGAAAACTATAATCCTAAATATAACCAAAAAAATATTTCCTTTGGCTGCACCAATAAGGGTTTACTTTAATCCTTTTAAGCTTTCCTTGCCTTTTCTAATTAATTTTAATGTTTCCTAAATTTATTTTTCCTTTTCTCCACTAATTAAAGTTCAGACCCCTCGTTTTTTATAAAAATGACACTGTGATGCTGGTGTGAAGGAAGGGATGTGTCAGTTGCTTTCCATACTCCCTGTACTCCCCTTTATTTTAAAGTATCTCATTCAAGGTTTCTCAATGATAGTACGAGGATGAACGGATTAGAAATAGTACATTGGGATCAGCTCAGTTGGGGTTGGAGACAAAATCAGAGGGCAGATTGGTTAGTTTGGACATGTAAGGGGAGGGGGGTG
>NW_024385480.1:0-18866 GCF_016835505.1 Polypterus senegalus
AATTGATGTTAACGCTAAAGAAGAGCAGAAGATGATGGATACTGATTACGACTAATTCTTTTCTTTAGAGTTTTGATTAATTATGTTTTGAATGTGTTTCTGTCTGATTTTGGGAACACTTTTACAGGTACTCCAAACAACATTTTCCCAGGATTAGACCGATTTGAATTTATTTTGGAATGCGCACTATAATGTGCTATGTTGAAAGCCTGTCTGGAAAATGTTTTATGAAAGTCCCTCTTCGACAGTTTCTTACTTCCCTGTTTACACGCAATTATAAGAGTATAAGGGTGAAAGAAAGTTCTTTTGTGGTACAGGTTTAATTGCATGCTTAGAGAAACTCTGTTGTCTAAGTGGTTTGGCTGTGATGTTTAAACAAGAAAATCAAAGAGGGATATCGGGTCTCTTGAGAACAATTGGACCGTTATTAGAGCAAATATTTTTGTGAGATGGTAAAAAGTGGTTAACCCTGTTGCCTCACAGTTCCAGAATTCTCCCCATTTTTTCCAAGTCTACTTATACAGCAAAGAGGATGAGGAACTGACAACTCTAAACTGGCATGATGTATACTGTATAGTTGATTAGAATCACTTTCACTTCTGGTTCTTGCCTTGCTTCTAAAGCTTTGTGGATACGCTCCACCTCCACACAGACCTGAATTAGAATGAATGAGTTTAGAAAATGCAATAAATGGTTCAAAGGAGTAGCGGTGGGCTGGCGCCCGGCCCAGGGTTTGTTTCCTGCCTTGCACTCTGTGTAGGCTGGGATTGGCTCCAGCAGACCCCTGTGACCCTGTAGTTAGGATATAGTGGGTTGGATAATGGATGGATGGATGGTTCAAAGGAAATCCCTCTTTGTATTCTTTTCAGTCTTTAATCCTGATCTTTCACAAAAGTAATCCATGGACTATACAATCCCTTAACAATACAATTATCTCTCTATTATATTAAAAAAGTTTTCTGTCATGTCCACGTTATTCAGCCTTGACCACTCTACTCCACACTGTTCGCCCAATCATTACTCCTACTGCGTGCGTCCTCCCTCTGTACCACCGCATGACACTCTCAGTGCTAACCCTTCAATGTAGTCGGTTATAATGGCAAGGCAGGAAAGCAAATTATCTAGAATGTCTAATCTTAGAATGCGATTGGAAAAGAGTAGCAAGAGCTTATAATGAATGTCAAAAAAAAGAACACAGATGAAAAAGAGCTACATTTAATAAAAATCAAGAACAAAAGAGCTGTCCAATAAACAAAAAAGAGAAAAATATCCAGAACAATATGAGAACAGAAATGTAAAAAAGTAACATTTATGGAATGTAAGTTAGAGGATGAAGTAATTCATAATGGTTTTAATGAAGTGTAAATGTAATTTAATTTTTTATTTACTTTTTATTATGTTTTATTACATTTTACTTTTTACATTTTATTATTCATTGATATTTAAAATAGACAGTTGTAGTAAAATACTAAACAGTAACTGATTTTCTATTTATAATGACTAAAGACCAAACCGTCTTCCTCCCACACCCCGCATACTCTTCTATATACCATCTCTTTAAATACAATTGCTGTCTCTAACAGATGAGCGACATGATTCCCTTCTAGCGGCTTGGCCAGTTCCCCCTGCTGGGGGTTGGGAACGAAGCCCCCTAGTAAATAAGAACAGGTGACCAACGGTACTTGTCTACCATACAGATAGAAGGAAATTGATACTATATATTTGAGCTGCAAGAATGAAAATGAAATAACACACAATACAGCAAATACCCATCAAGCGACACCCTCCCCAACACTTGGCACATACGAAAAGTCAACATAAGTACAACACATCATCACAAAACAAACAAGTGATATAATGGAAATTGAATAGGAAAGTGTCAAATAAGTCCACAGATAAGCAAAACTATTCAAAAAGCACTTCAGTGGAATAACAGAGAAGTTGAGGCAGTGTGTTGGTATCCTTCTACATAATAAAGCACTGAAAACAATTTACTCTGCCAGTAGGCATTATACTGGAAAGCTTCCTTCCAAGAGATTAAAAAAAATCCTAGAGTACTGCACCTTGGCTGTATTAAGGTAGGCACCCTTTTTTTTCTTCTTTTTGGAAGTTTCCTTTTCCAAAAAAACTGTTCCCTTTTTGTTTTCCTACCAACACTGTATTTACCACTTCCATATGTGTATAGACCCCTCCCCTTTCTGGCAAATCACATTCCACTTGGTGCTTTCCAGATCATACTTCCCACCAAAGACATTGTAAGACTCATTCCTTCACTGAAATTCAGTCAGATGATCAGACTCCGGCACTTGACAAAACATGATAATTTCTACAACCTCTGTTTTTGGAAAGGCTGTCCCATGGCCCAAAAAGGTTTTCTGGACAAAAGATAACCACTCAGTTCATGTTTAGTTACCATAATGCCAATAGAATGTTTGCTCAAAAATTCTGCCTGCTTGTCTTTAAATAGTGGCAACAGTAGTAGCATTGAATATTTTCCTTTATTTCCATATCTGTTCCAGCGCTAAATGATGCCATGCAGTTAGGTACAGTATATCCTTATTTATAATTTAGGATACTGTCTTGACAAACAGGGAGGCACAGTAGCTAGTACTGCTACCTCAGAGATCCAGTGTCCTAGGGTTAAATAATTAGCCTGGACATTGCCTGTTTGGATTTTACATGTTCTTGCCACGTCTGCAGGGTTCTTCCTCTGGATACTCCAGTTTTCCCTCAACAGCCCTAAAGACAAGCATAGTTAATTGCAAAATTGATCCCAGAATATGTGTGTCTCCAGATGGATTGGCGCGTTGTCTGGAATTGTTTCCCACCTTCCACCCAGTGCTGCTAAGCATAGGCCCCAATAAATCTGAATTAACTGAGTTTGAAAATGTAATTATGTGTCTAGCCAAACAGCACAGGATGTTAAAGTATGTCATCATACTCGAAGCATTGCTTTAGACAGGATCAAATTGTCTATAAATATTTTATAATTATTGCAGGAATTTTGTAAATGTAGCCATTCTTTTGGACTTTTTTACACTTTGTGTATTGCAACATGGATCATGATATATTTTAATGCTCAACTGATCAACATAAAACAACCCCACAATTTTTAAAATTTCACAGATTGTCTAGATTAGTTGTAAATAAATATGTCATCCCATAAATATTCCCCTGTCTTAATAGAATATTTTATAGACAACACTCAAGCAGAAGTCTAACCCATCAGTCCCTTAGGTATTGTCTCTACCAAACCCAAGTTTTTTGCAAAGTTGGCTCAAGTACCTTAAATTCTGATGGGGAAGGCTGGTGTACAGTAACTTTTGTCACATATAGTTTATAACTTAGACTCCTTTGTTTTCAAAATATTCCAACGTGGCTTTACCTTTACATTTTTGTCATTACTAAAAGATGAAATGTCTGCCAAATCCCAGGTAACTTGTATATCACAGGATAGTTCATTGCAAAGTGTACATTGCTCAATGAAATTCCTCAAAACCACTGACAAAAATACAATCTAAAAATAAATAAATAAGCATATAGCATGCAACATACACAGTATAATTACAATATACAAGGTCTGTCCGGAAAGTATCCAGCCATGTAATATGAAAAATAGATACATTTGTTGAAGAAGATACAAGATACAAGAAACAGTGTAGACAAGACAATGAGACCTAGTCCCCTTCAAAGTAGGCACCTTGGGACCTCACCCAGTTCCAAAAACACCCAGTTCAAAACACTCTGCAAAATCCTTTGTTGGAATCGCCATGAGCTACCTCGTTGTATTTTCCTGAATCTCATCAACAGTCTCTTACCTTTCAAAGGTGATTTTAGTCTTGAGATAAGATAGAAGTTCCAGGACACCAAATATGGGCTGTTGGGGAGGCTGAGTCACCTGGGTGATTTGATGTTTCGCCACTCATTGCATCGTCCCCAAAAGCATTCTGAATCATCCAAATAGTTTCCGCAGATGATTGTTCAAGCATAATGCAGAATTTGATGCAGATTCGTTGCTCTACTCGCTCAGTCATTTTAAATGTGGCAGCACATAGTACACATGTTCACTCAACAGTGTCTAATGCCCCCACTGACTAGTCCAGTGAAGACATCATTGTTCACGTATGCGCTTTCCAATCCAATCTCCTTGACTACCAGGTTACATTGATGCTACCTAAGCTGTTCTCGTTTTATTAATAATGGCTGGGCTTTTTCCGGACAGACCTCATATACACTATGCATTTGCAAGTGTTATATATTTATACACACTGTTTGTTATACAAAACGATTGACCATTTAGTAACCTTACATCATATGTGTAGAAACTGTTCCTGAATCTGCTGATGTGAGTGTCAATGGTCATGTGCTGTTTACCAAGAGGGAGAGTAAGAAAAATTGGTGTGCGGGGTGACTGAGATCCTAAATTATCCAGTTTGCCTTCTAAGGCAACGTGTGTTGTATACTGTAAGTCATGAATAGAAAGTGGATTTGTGCTAGTAATATTCTGTGCTGCATTTACCACCTCCTACAGTCTTTACAATCTTGGTGCAGCCATGGATGTGATGCAGCCAGGGAGAATGGACTCCACTGTGCACCTGTAGAAATTTGTTAGAACAGAAATGTGAGTTGCCCTCAGATGTCTGAGGAAGTTACACCTTTTTGACGAGTCAAAATGTGGCATACCACTTCAGTTCGTAAGAGATCACTATTCCAAGGAATTTAAAGCTGTTTTCTCTTTCAACAGCATCTCAATGTGAAAAGCAACCACAAAAAGAGTGGAAAACTAACTTGGAAGATAAAAAGGCTAACACACAACCAATAAATATTCCATACAAGACTTAATCTTTACAGAAACAATTTTAACATTTGTTTACCATGTGCAAAACATAACACAAATCTCATATTTTATTTTTACCTGATAATTCAGCTCAGTCCCTATTAAAGATATTAAAGCCACCTTTGAAAGGCTTTCATCACTTTATCACAGCGTTTCTGGCTTTTCTTACTACTACTCACACCCAGATAATCAGTTTAGGTTTACTGCTACTAATTACTACTTTTATGAAGGCCCGTCACAGTTGTTGAAACTCCAGAATCCAGTATCCAAATTGCAGATTGGAGTTTGTAGTTCTCCTTATGTAAGTATGATTTCTCTAGCTATTCTGTTTTCTCCCACATCTCAAGCAAATTCAGGTAAAGTTGTGTTTACAAAACTATACTGTGGAAAATACTCTGTAACTAAAGAAGAGTCTTGGGCCATCATCTATACTAATAAAAGGCAAAGCCCTCACTCACTCACTCACCACTAATTCTCCAACTTCCCGTGTAGGTAGAAGGCTGAAATTTGGCAGGCTTATTCCTTACAGCTTACTTACGAAAGATAAGCAGGTTACATTTCGAAATTGTACACGTAATGGTCATAACGGTCGATAACGGTCAACAACGTCCGTCATGTTGAACTTTCTTATTTATGGCCCCATCTTCACGAAATTTGGTAGCCGGCTTCCATGCGCTAACAAAAGAACTTTCCAATGTCACTAATTCTCCAACTTCCCGTTTAGGTAGAAGGCTGAAATTTGGCAGGCTCATTCCTTACAGCTTACTTACAAAAGTTAAGCAGGTTTCATTTCGAAATTCTACGTGTAATGGTCATAACTGTCAACAATGTCCGCCATGTTGAACTTTCTTATTCATGGCCCCATCTTCACGAAATTTGGTAGCCGGCTTCCCTGCGCTAACAAAAGTTGGGCAGGTTTCATTTCGAAATTCTAAACGTAATGGTCATAACTGGAACGTATTTTTGTCCATATACTGTAATAGAATGCAGCTCAATAGCCGTGGGAGGCGGAGTTTTGTATTGAAATATTTAACCAATCACATTTCAGCCGTCATTTGTTGCCAGGCAGAGAGGCTTTCACAATCTTTTGTGGAGGCACTCTAACACAGAATAAATTCAACCAATCAGATTTTGAGTTGGTGTCAGTAGGGCCCTCTAGCAGGCGTGCGGCAACGTCACCGTATTCAGACCCATTGATTGGATAGAAGCCGATATGAGGAACTCTCTGAGCCACTGAACGCACCACAAACACTCCGAGCGAAAAATCGTTGCGTGCACTACGGCCAACTCCATGGCAGGATTCTGGACAATATTATTTGCCAGACACAGACCAGATTTCAAGACCACGAAAACCTGATGTTTGTCATGCTCCTTGAGCCCCAGAAGTTTTGGGAATACAAGAAAAATTTCATGCATGCAGCCTTCTCCAGTTTAACACAAGAGCCACGGAGCGTTTTTTGATCTGTCTCGGCTAAAAAGAGAACTGACTATAATGTATGCCATGGATGATTTTGCAGGAAAATATCCCACTGATCTCCTTGACTTCCTTCATCAGAAAAATCTGAATGAGAGCATGGGGCAGCTGTTCACATTGGTATATTTGGCGGTGAGCATTCCTGTGTACACTGCTTCTGTCGAGCGGACATTTTCAGCCATAAAGCGAATTGAAACTTATGCCAAAAAAACCATAGGGCGGGTTTGCCTTTCACCATTAGCTTCAATGGCGATAGAAGGTGAGGTTTTGATGGAACTGAAGCGCACAGATGATCCGTACGACAGAGTAATTGAACTGTTTTTGAGGAAAGAGAGGACGATGGATTTTATTTACAAATAATTCAAATTTTTGGTGAGTAAAATGTTGTGATTTTCCTAAATAATATTGCAAGGCATTTATTGTGGCTGCAGGAGTTATCTTTTATATTTATATATATATATATGTGGGCGTCCGCCCTGGTTATGTTGGGGACCTCAGGTAAAGGGCTTGGAAGCCCAGCCCTGTAGGGACCCATGGCCACCGCCAGGCGGCGACCCGGTGCCTGAATATCCCTGGAGCCCTGCACTTCCGCCACACCAGGAAGTGCTGGGGGGAAGACGACAGGGGATACCCGGACGGCTTCCGGGTGCGCAGCCGGCACTTCTGCCACACTGGGTGTGTTTACAGAGGAGTGCCGGGAAGCAGCTGGAGTTCCTATTTAAGGGGCCGCCTGCCTTCAGTCGAGGGCGGAAGTCGGGTGAAAGAGAGACGGAGCTGGAGAGAGGACTGGAGGTGGCCAGAAAGGCAGTTGGACTGTGTGCCCTGGACTTTGGGGGAACGGTGCTGGAGGCACTGGGAAGTGCACTAATTTGTATATATTTGTAAAATAAATGTGTGTTGGGTGAAATTAAGATGTCCACCTGTCTGTGTCCGGGTTCAAGTCCAGAATATATATAAATATACACTCACCTAAAGGATTATTAGGAACACCATACTAATACGGTGGTCATGAAGGGATGGACATGGTCAGAAACAATGCTCAGGTAGCCCATGGCATTTAAACAATGCCCAATTGGCACTAAGGGGCCTTAAGTGTGCCAAGAAAACATCCCCCACATCATTCCACCACCACCACCAGCCTGCACAGTGGTAACAAGGCATGATGGATCCATGTTCTCATTCTGTTTACGCCAAATTCTGACTCTACCATTTGAATGTCTCAACAGAAATTGAGACTCATCAGACCAGGCAACATTTTTCCAGTCTTCAACTGTCCAATTTTGGTGAGCTTGTGCAAATTGTAGCCTCTTTTTCCTATTTGCAGTGGAGATGAGTGGTACCCGGTGGGGTCTTCTGTTGTTGTAGCTCATCCGCCTCAAGGTTGTGCATGTTGTAGCTTCACAAATGCTTTGCTGCATACCTCGGTTGTAACGAGTGTTTATTTCAGTCAAAGTTGCTCTTCTATCAGCTTGAATCAGTCAGCCCATTCTCCTCTGACCTCTAGCATCAACAAGGCATTTTCGCCCACAGCACTGCCGCATACTGGATGTTTTTCCCTTTTCACACCATTCTTTGTAAACCCTAGAAATGGTTGTGCGTGAAAATCCCAGTAACTGAGCAGATTGTGAAATACTCAGACCGGCCCGCCTGGCACCAACAACCATGCCACGCTCAAAATTGCTTAAATCACCTTTCTTTCCCATTCTGACATTCAGTTTGGAATTCAGGAGATTGTCTTGACCAGGACCATACCCCTAAATGCATTGAAGCAACTGCCATGTGATTGGTTGATTAGATAATTGCATTAATGAGAAATTGAACAGGTGTTCCTAATAATCCTTTAGGTGAGTGTATATATATATATATATATATATATATACACCCCGATCTACATACTGTCAAATAAACAAATCCACACGCTGCGCCTCTAGCGCCGAGGTTCGATTGCTGAGAGGGGGTGCAGTGAGTGTGTACGCCTGATGAGCCTAGAATTAGGGTAAAACACATGCCGCGTACTATTTGCATTATTTGACAGTAAAACTATTTCAATATATTCAATATATATATATCAGTGCTTCCTGATTCATTTTACCCTCGCACCCCCTTGGTTTGAGAAGAAGTATGAAAAAATATGAGGTTAACGCAGAAAAACAGATCACCAATTGAAGCTTTATGAATAATGGATACTTTATTCGCCATCAATAATTGTTTTGGTAAAGCCATACTCAGTGTAATCCTCCTTCCATTTTATAATTTTTCCGCGACTAGCCATGATTAAATGAAAGGTAAAAAAGTAAGAGCGAAGCAAGGGTGACTTATTCAGGCAGGCGACAGCTCAATAGCTCGAATTTGGATATAAGTAGGTTCTATTTAGTCACCAGAAATATCTTTAGTAGGAATGGAAGCTGAATTTAGTCTTTAAATTTCTATGGTGAAGAAAAATTTTTGCAATGATGACTAAATTTAACTTACATTCTGATTACACATATTTCTGTCGACTAAATAAAAATTACTTATATTTAAAATTTAAATAGAACTTGAACAGATTTGATAGTTCATAATACCCATGCAGCACTAAGTGCGCATAAGAGCAGGAGTCATCCGTTTTAACAAGCAGCGTATTGCACTGATACGAAATAGCCTGTCCATTTCATTATTTAGGAATGGAGAGAAAAATTAAGATTTTGTACAAATAATGTTTTTAATTTATCTTCCTCGATAGATTCTGGCACCCCCAGCAACAGCTGCTCGCACCCCAAAGGAGATATATATATATATATATATATATATATATATATATATATATATATATATATATATATATATATATAGATAGATAGATAGATAGATAGATAGATAGATAGATAGATATATGTGTGTGTGTGTATATATATATATAGATATATATGCCAGCAACACTCATGACAATGACAAAACAATGACATTGTCAATCATGTTACGTTATTATTAAAATGTTTCCTTTTCTTTTTCATTACTTCTTTAACACACTACTTCTACGCTGCAAAGCGCGGGTATTTTGCTATATATGTATATGTATATATATGTGTGTGTGAGTGTGTATATGTATATATATGTTTATATGCGTGTGTGTATATATATATACTAGCAAAATACCCACGCTTCGCAGCAGTGAAATACTGTATGAATATTTTTATTAATAAAAAAGTAAACATTTTTAGACTGAACGAAAATATGTAAAAAATTAATTGTTAAGGATCTCTCTGTATACCACGTTGTCAGTTCGGCCCTCTGGTTGTAATATGACTAAGCTGTGTGCTGAGCTCACTCTTGAGCATGCAACATACAGTTGGCCATGTGAAAAGCAATCCCCTCAAATCAATGCCAACCTTTTGTAGTGTTTGTCCCTGAGACTTATTAATTGTCATTGCGAAGCAGAGCCTTACTGGAAATTGAACGCGTTTGAATTGAAATGGGAGATTAGATGTTATACGGGGATGCGAGGAATAAAAACTGTGTCAGCTGAGGCACTGCCAGTAAATATAGTTGCTTCAATTAGGTTGTTTTGTAGAGATGTGACCTGAAGTCTTGTGCCGTTACAAAGTTTCGGTGGTTGTAAGTTTCTGCTTCCTTGGCGAAGGTCGAAACGAAAGAAGACACCGCAGTGAACACAGAAGAGAACCCGTGGATTAAATAAAACCTACACAATAACTGTAAGAATCGTAACAAATGAACAATAAAATAGAAGAGAACCCGTGAATTAAATAAAAAGGTTGCTTCGTTGGTGAAGCAAGGAAAAAGCACTTTCTTATATGTCGCTCGTTTTAAAACAGTGCAGAAGCTGTGAGAAAGCTGCTTCCTTGGCTAAGCTCGTAACGAAAGAAGACACCGCAGTGAACACAGAAGAGAACCCGTGGATTAAATAAAACCTACACAATAACTATAAAAATCGTAATAAATGAACAATGAAACAGCGGAGAACCCGTGGATTAAATAAAAGGATGCTTCGTTGAAGCAATGAAAAGGACTTTCTTATATATCGTTCGTTTATAAAACAGTGCAGAAGCTCTGAGAAAGCTGCTTCCTTCGCAAAGTAAGGAAAAGACTGAAGAGACAGCGTGGACGCGGTAAGTGTTCGGCAAGGCAGCTGAAGTGCTGCATTATGGGATCTGTAGGGGCCATTAATAACAATAATACAGTATATAAAATGATCTCGCGGGCCGGATATAATTACACGCCGGGCGGATGTTGCCTGCGGCCTTGACTTTGACACATATGGAGTAAATAGAACTTGAAAAGATATATTTTTTCGTACATTGAGCCCGCGTGCTATTGTGGTTTTGCTTGCATGCCTCAATAAGTCATCCTCCCCTCGCTCTTACTTTTTTACCGTTCATCTAATGAATACACTGAGTATGGCTTTACCAAAACAATCATTGATGGCGAATAAAGTATCCATTATTCGAGTATGTAGATCGGGGTATATATATACATATATATATACCCGCGTATCGCAGTGGAGACGTAGTGTGTTAAAGAAGCTATGAAAAAGAAAAGGGAACATTTTAAAAATAACGTAACATGACTGTCAGTACACAGTAATTGTTTTGTGAGTTTTACTGAGTGTTGCTGTCATCAAGGATTTGATTATCATTATTTCTTTCAATCAGGTTCGTATTTGTAGGATGTGTTGTGTTCAAGTTACATTCTGTGTTTGTCAGTCGTTGTAAAGATGACAGGTTTCATTCATCGATTCGTTTCTTACTGCATCAATAAACAGCTCGTCTTCTTCTTTATCTGAGACCGACACACTGCATGCACGGGTTTTTTTTTTTACACTGTCTTCCTTTAGCGGGACATTGACTTTTTCCACCGTGTGCTTTGTTTCCACAGTAACTGCATTTATGAATATGCTTGTATGTATCAGACGCTTCATATTTTTTGCTGCCTTTCAATTGTGTAATTCGCTTTTTGTTCAGCGCTCTTTGGAACTGTTGCTTTTGTCTGTGCACTGCGCCAGTTCACGTGAGCCGCCGGTGTACATGCATCGAAGTTTCCCAGCTGTGCTGGTGCCATGTCGTGCTATGTCCATGGCTGTATCTAATGTTACCGAAGTCCCGGCACTTAAAATTTTCTCTCGCAGTTTCGCTGAGTTTGTGCCAAACACCACCCTGACCATCTCATTTTCCTCTGCATAAGGACAGTCCTTCACCCGTGAATATTTACCCGTGGCAGTTTGCTATTGGATTGCCGCTGACGGACGGCCTTATATGGGTAGGCACTAAATTACAAACGCCAGCGACAGCCTGTCTATGAACTTAATTTGAAGTTTAGGTTTACATCGTGCTTTGTTTCCGAAGTATCAGAACTCATGAATATGGTTGTATATGTCACTCGCTCGCTTCTTATTGTTTCGCTGCCTTCTCAATTATATAATGCATGTTTTCTTCAGCGCTTTTGGGCCTCTTCCTGGTTTTCTACGCGTACTGCGGATTACGTGGAAGGCGTGATGATGTCACACGAAACTCCGCCCCCACGTGTTTCAAGCTCATCTCCATTACAGTAAATGGAGAAAACAGCTTCCAGTTATGACCATTACGCGTAGAATTTCGAAATGAAACCTGCCCAACTTTTGTAAGGAAGCTGTAAGGAATAACCCTACCAAATTTCAGCCTTCTACCTACACAGGAAGTTGGAGAATTAGTGATGAGTCAGTCAGTCAGTGAGTGAGTCAGTGAGGGCTTTGCCGTTTATTAGTATAGATTGTCAGGGATGCCAGGGGCCATGACCCGGCCGGGACGCCAGGAGGGACCGGAAGAGGGTCAGAGCCCTGCCTGGACCACGGGGTTTGCCTTCCGGTTGCTTTGGGGGCCACGGGTCGAGGGCATGGAAGCCCTTCCCTGTAGGGGCCCGTGGTCACCGCCAGGAGGCGCCCCAATGCCTTGGGACTTGTTTCCCCAGCACTCCCGCCACACCAGGAAGTGCTGGGGGGAAGATTTGTGACGGCGCCCGGAGAGCAGCCGGGAGGACAGCCGGCACTTCCGCCACACTTGGGCGTGGCCAGAAGATTGCCGGGAACACCTGGGGCTCATCCGGGTCCTCCATAAAGGGGCCGTCTCCATTCATTCGGGGCTAGAGTCGGGTGGAAGAAGGACGAGGCAAGAGGAGTTGTGGAGGCGCCCGAGAAGAAGGCATTGTGGCCCGGACTGAGTGACTGTTTTGGGGTTTGTGCACGTGACTGGGTCTTTGTGACCATTATTTGGGGGTCTGAGTGACCAATTAATTGTAAATAATTTGTATAATAAACGTGTGGTGGTTTGATAACAACATGTCCGCCTGTCTGTGCCCGGGTGGCGTTCACATCTGGCGTAGTCGGCAGGATGCTCCGCCTGTTCCAAGGCGGGGACCTGTTATCAAAAAATTTGTTGTGGACGACCCGGCGCAGCAGGGGACCCCACCCACGTGCCGCGGGGCTGCGTGCACACAGCCCCGCGGGGTAAAGGAACCCCACGGACCGCCAGGGGTCCGCAGGAAGGCCATGTTTCCCTGATGCGGGCAGGTGGCGTGCCTAAAACGAAGTGCAGCGGTCTCCTACAAGCAGGCCGTTGCTGAAGGCGCCCGGGACCGCATGGCGTCAAGAAAGGCCACGCCGAGGAAGTGTCCTCGGTTTGACGAGTCCGGAAGGTGAGTTCCCTGCCTAGCGCAGCCGCCCATGGGGACCGGGCGTGTTTTCTTTTGCAGGCAGGGACCTCCCGGATCCACGCCGGTGGCAGGCGATGCTGGTCTCGCGGGCTCCGGCAGCGTGGCGGCAGCCGCGAGGGCTGTGGAGGAGGAGACGCTGCAGCTCGAAAGGCGCTGGCAACAGCAGGGCTGCCGGCAGGCACGTCGCCACCGCAGAAGGGGAGGCAAGATGGCGCGGACCAGAAGTCCCTCCCCTGACAGGCACGCGATTGGACGGTGTGTCTTGCGGGCCCGCCGATGACTGCAGAGAGGCGGGACCAAGGAATGTCCATCACGGGCAGGGGGGAGACCCGATTGGGCCGGAGGAGAAGGCCCACAGGAAGTGGCGGGCGCTGGAGGCTGACAGAAAGGTAGGCTCCGCGCCGCTTCACTTCCCGTCTTTGCCGGCTGCTTTGGCGGAGCTGGGGGTGTCCCTTCAGCCCACCGGGCAGCGTGTGTTGCAGGTGCTTTGTAACCTCCGGGCTGAGGTGCTGGAACTGGAGAGGAAGGCGTTGCGGCGCTGAGACTGTTTCGATCACCAACGGACGGGCGCGACGCTGGAATCTCCAGCCGGAGAGTTACAGCGAGACGGTGAGTACAGCCGACTCGACAGCATACGAGGGTCTGTTGAAAAAGGCTGTGATGATAACGATCAGTTCCGAGTAAGCAGCCCTCCGACAGGAGGTGCGGCGCCATGGGCTGTATGCGCGGCGAGGGGGGAGTCCGAGAGGACGCTGAGTGGTCACGGGCTGTTAAGTGCCCCGGGTCCTAGCGCCCGCCCCAAGTCAGCTGCGGTCTTGCGCCGACTATAGGGACGCAGACGGGACAGAGGCCTTTTATTCCATAAGGAGTCTCAAACCGTCATGGCGTCCCAGAGTGAACGGAGGAATAAAGGGCTGGGTGCTGATTCCTCCGATATGATGCGGACGCAGACGGGAAAGGGGCTCGTGTTGGTTAATACGGAGTCGCATACCGTCAAGGCGTCCGAAAGTGAAGGGAGGATTAAGCGGCTGGGTGCCGCCTCCAATATGGTGAGACGCTGTTGCTGGGTGCACGCAGCACGGCTGGCTGCCCTCTGGGGGAGCAGAGGGAATCCCTGAGGCCGGCGGAGAGAGAGCAGGCGGTGCCGATGGCTCCATCATTGAGAGGGACACGGAAGCCGCGGAGAGGGTGCCGATCAGGCAAGTGCCGGGGCGATTGGAGGGGGGAACGCTGCCCGCGCGTGGCACGAGCTGGGTGCTTTGGCAGCGTTCTGCCCCTGTGTTCTCTTTGTAGGGACGGACCCCGGGCGAGCTGAAGGAGCCCCTTCGTGGCGGAGCAGCCCTCTGATGTCGGGCTGTCTGCGGAATAATCTCTCTGCTGGTGCGCAGGTGCGCTCACAGCTGGAGGAGCCTACAGGGGAACGAGTGGCTCGGAACAAAGGGGCGTGGAGGCCTCGGAGGGGGTGGCGATCGAGGAGGCCCCGGGGTGCCGGTAAAAGGGGGGAGCACAACCTGTGCGAGGCACAGGGATGCACCAAGGGCTGGTGCTCGGATTGTGTCTCCGCCCCTGTCCCTGCTAGGAGTGCGGGCCGACCCGGCTATCCTCGAAAGTGGGACCCGCTTTGGGCTCTGCTGCCCTCGGGACGGGTCGCTCTTACCCACGAAAGTGGTCTTCGCTGGCTGTGGGGCACTGTCAGGGATGCCAGGGGCCATGACCCGCCGGGACGCCAGGAGGGACCGGAAGAGGGTCAGAGCCCTGCCTGGACCACGTGGGGTTTGCCTTCCGGGTTGCTTTGGGGGCCACGGGTCGAGGGCATGGACGCCCTTCCCTGTAGGGGCCCGTGGTCACCGCCAGGAGGCGCCCCAATGCCTTGGGGACTTGTTTCCCCAGCACTCCCGCCACACCAGGAAGTGCTGGGGGGAAGATTTGTGACGGCGCCCGGAGAGCAGCCGGGAGGACAGCCGGCACTTCCGCCACACTTGGGCGTGGCCAGAAGATTGCCGGGAACACCTGGGGCTCATCCGGTCCTCCATAAAAGGGGCCGCCTCCATTCATTCGGGGCTAGAGTCGGGTGGAAGAAGGACGAGGCAAGAGGAGTTGTGGAGGCGGCCCGAGAAGAAGGCATTGTGGCCAGGACTGAGTGACTGTTTTGGGGTTTGTGCACGTGACTGGGTCTTTGTGACCATTATTTGGGGGTCTGAGTGACCAATTAATTGTAAATAATTTGTATAATAAACGTGTGGTGGTTTGATAACAACATGTCCGCCTGTCTGTGCCCGGGTGGCGTTCACAAGATATATATATATATATATGCCAGCAACACTCATGACAATGACAAAACAATGACATTGTCAATCATGTTACGTTATTATTAAAATGTTTCCTTTTCTTTTTCATTACTTCTTTAACACACTACTTCTCTGCTGCAAAGCGCGGGTATTTTGCTAGTCTACATATATACATATACACATACATATATATATACATGCATACAATATATACATATATATATATACTGTATATTGTCACACACGTGCGCATGGGAGGCAGCTAAAGGGCTTGAGTGAAGGCAGTTCGGAGGCATGTACACTGACTCTTTTTCTCCTTTGCCTGTAGACCATTCCCGGGGGATTCCACCTTGTTCTCCTGACATCACTTCCGGGACCGAGCCAATGGAAGTCGACCACACCAGCTCCGGCCCCTCTGATGTCACGTCCGGCTGTGATCCAATGGTTGAAGACCACATGCTCGATCCTTATGACCTCACTTCCTGTCTTACACTTTAAAAACCTGCCCCTTTTCCCTTTTTCCTCAGTCTTGTTTTGGACTCTGTTGTATGCAATTCAGTGCTGGTTAATTTGACAAAAGCGACTTTTGCAGCCAGGAAACCAGATTACACGGGTGGCTGCCCCAAACCTTTTTCTGTCTATGTCTCGTTTTTGTAACAATATATATATACACATACATCCACATATATATACATATCTCTATATATAATCTTCATTTGGATCTTGATCTTTGTTTGTCCACGAAAGAATTAGAAGAAGAAGCACTAGAAGGCAGTAGAGAGACAGCTAAAACATAGGCATTGCATTAAGAATCTCCTCCAGTCTTATACTACTGAGACTGTAGTACTCCAGTCACACCTCAAAACACAGACATTCAAAATAAACAAATTGTTGTGCTTTAAATTAACTAAAGAGATCTTTATTTAGATCTTGATCTTTGTCCGCGAATTCCACGCATGCGTAGACCACCTTCCAGTTTAGTACATTTTTGTTACTCACGGATGTCAACAATGTTCCGGAATAACGAAAGGGGTGGTGGACAGTATTACGCTGGTTAGCTCCTGAGGCCTGGTTAGAGAATGAGATTGCCGAAGATAAAAGGTACGTACCTACGTAACATATGAATGAAAGAAAGACAGTGGATAAAATGAATGACAACGTAACAGCACATTCCAGAAATTATTATTGTTACGTTGTAGCTGGCGAGTGCTGTGCGTCTCACAGTTGTACCGTGGCTTGCTCACATGTCAGTGAAGTGATCCCTATTTATGCTTTAAAGAGCCTGGATACCTATGTGTCCCCCTTTTATAACCATTGCTCCGTGTATATTGCCTTACTCTTTGGATTGCCACAAAGCAACCTGAGAGATTGGAGAAAGGTTGAGAAGAGTGCATGAGAAGAAACGACAGCGTCATGAAAACGAGACGGACTGTGAATGGACAGAAGCAGAAATGCTCCTACACCACCACATAATTACGATTCGGACAGTGATTCCGAGTAGGCCATTCCTATCGAATCAATATCCAAGGGTTTTCTTTTGTAATTTTGTTTCCCTTATAAAAAATCATAATAAAAATCATAATGCTGTGTGACGAAGGGCCCAGTTCAAGAATGGCAGCCGCATTTAAACAGGGAGCCTTTCCCAGACAACTTTAACACACGCAACGTAGTTGGGCGCACATGGCTAGTACACACATATATATATATATATATATATATATATATATATATATATATATATATATATATATATATATATATATATGTATACAGATCTACTATACATACATATACACACATACATACACACACACACATATATATATACACACAAATACATACAGTATATATATATACATACACACACATACACATACATACATATATATATATCAATGTAATAGTTTTGTCACTGTTATGAGTGTTGCAGTCATCAAGGATTTGATTATCATTATTTCTTTCAATCAGGTTCGTATTTGGAGGATGTGTTGTGTTCAAGTTATATTCCGTGTTTGTCAACCGTTGTAAAGTTAACAGGTTTCATTCATCGAAGTGTTCACTACCCAAATCGGTACTTGTGAATCTAAGATGTTTAACAGGCATTCCCGGTATTACGCTCTGGATTTGCCTGCGAATATTTAGCGGTAGCGTGTCTATGAACTTAATTTAACCTTTCCCAGTCCTGCAAAGTCAGTTCACATGAGCCGCTTGGAGTACATGCATCGAAGCTTCTCAGCTGTGCTTGTGCTAAGAAAAGGAAACATTTTAAAAATAACGTAACATGATTGTCAATGAAATAGTTTTGTCACTGTTATGAGTGTTGCTTTCAGCAAGGATTTGATTATCATTATTTCTTTCAATCAGGTTCGTATTTGGAGGATGTGTTGTGTTAAAATGCATCAAAGATTCTCAGCTGTGCTTGTGCTATCTCGTGCGATCTTGCGATGTCCACGGCTTTATTTAATGTTAGCTCAGACCTGGCGTAACAGCAATTTAAACTCCGTTACAGCAGTTTTAACTCCATTACAAAGTGATCCAAAGTCTCGTTTATACCGTCTTCTCCGTCTTCTCATTAAACTTGTATCTTGCGAATATCGTATTCGTCGTAGGCATGACAAACGCCAGGGGGAGCGTGTCTATAAACTTAATTTAAACTTACGGTTTACACCGTGCTTTGTTTCCGCAGTAGCTGCACTTATGAATATGCTTGTATGCGTCACTCGCTTCATATTATTTTTCTGCCTTCTCAATTGTGTAATGCGTTTTTTTGTTCAGCGCTCTTTGGAGCTGTTGCTTTTTTTCTACAAACTGCGTTCACAGTCAGGTCACGTGAGCCGCTTGGCGGCAGAGTGTTTCTATTGGATTGCCACTGACGGACGGTCTTATATAGGCAGGCACTCAATTACGTGGGAGGCGTGACAATGAGGGACGCAACTCCGCCTCACCGAGCTGCAGGCTTTGGCCGGTATATATGTACATAAGTAGGTTACAGTTATGACCGTTACACGTAGAATTTCGAAATGAAACCTGCCTAACTTTTGTAAGTAAGCTGTAAGGAATGAGCCTGCCAAATTTCAGCCTTCTACCTACACGAGAAGTTGGAGAATTAGTGATGAGTCAGTGAGTGAGTGAGTGAGTCAGTCAGTGAGGGCTTTGCCTTTTATTAGTATAGATACACTAACCCTAATGTGGGAATGCTGTGACTTTTACTTTTAAACCACCGGATTGTGAAGGTTGTATTGTCAATCCATCCATCCATCCATTTTCTAACCCGCTGAATCCGAATACAGGGTCACGGGAGTCTGCTGGAGCCAATCCCAGCCAACACAGGGCACAAGGCAGGAACCAATCCTGGGCAGGGTGCCAACCCACCGCAGGGTTGTATTGTCACTAAAAATAAATATCCTTTGTCGCAGGTGGCTGGGTGTGGTCACCAATCAGCCACCTACTTAAGGAGCCACCACCCTGCAATCAAGGTTATAGTCGGGTGAGGAGGAGGACGAGGTCGAGGCAGAGGAGGCGAGGAGAGGCCCGAGTGTGTTGTATAGGAAAATAGTGGCTATTGAGAGCCTAGACTTTGGTGGGA
>NW_024385481.1:0-21508 GCF_016835505.1 Polypterus senegalus
ATTTACAATAGACAGGCCACCAGCAATAAATCTTACAAGAAAGAAAAATTATACAGTAAATGTGTGTACAGTGACACTAAACATACGTACATGTACTAAGTACTGTAAGTAGAAAATTAATTATGGTTACTCACCAACAATGACACAATGACTTGTCCGATAACAATGAGTTTAGTTTTACTGCACAACAAAGGAGAGCATTACAGCTTCTTCTTCTGGCAGTCTTCAATGCAAATCCTAAAGCAGATTCCATCCAGACTACTGCCTTATTACATCCACTTACAACTCGTTTTGCACCTGGTTAAAAGGACACTGCGACAGTAGATCTTATATTCCTTTCCTACTTTTTAAAAAAAAAGAATCGTAGTTCAACAAATCCAAAACGTTTACCTTTTGCAATCGTTAACATCTTCCGTTTAGCTTGGGCACGGGCCCTGAAGCGGTTTAGCAGATCATTTTGGAGCCATAATGAAGGGCTTGACTATGCACAAAGATAAACACAAAAGGCACAACTCTTTACACACCCGAAACACGTTGATGCTGAATGACGAGAGCGAGACTTCCTGGTTAACATTGTATTCAGCACAGGAACTTAAATGCATGCTCTGATTGGTTAGCTTCTCAGTCAGAAGAACTTAACTGCGTGTCTTATTGGTTAGCTTCTCAGTCATCCGCCAATAACGTCCCTTGTAAAATCAACTGGGCAAACCAACCGAGGATGCATGTACAAGAAGTAAAAGGACACTTGTCTGCAGAACCACGAAGCAGCGAAAAATCTGCGTTATATATTTAGTTATGTTTTTCATATAAAATCCAGGATAGAGTGAAGCGGAAAGTCAGCCTGGAATAGCGAGGATTACTGTACTCTCTTTCCACACAGAATAAGCAGGCAGCAATGACATATCTGCTGGAGGAATTGAAGACTACTTTGCAGATGCAGACCCTGAGTGTATAAAAGGTAATTTATACACTTAATATTTCATATATAAAGGGAATTGTTATTATGTTCATGTCCCTTTATTATTTCCCCCTAATAATTTGAATTGGTTTTGTCACTTATATGAATTTATTTTTTATTCAGCATGCTGTAGGACTTACTTTTGAGACATTTGGGAATACTCTTTGTCTCAGAGGAAGTCCCAGCTAAAAGACTCCATTAAGATAGGGTTAAAACTGACAAAGGAAAAACGAGTAAGTGTACAAATTTATATATATATATTGTAAAAGCACAGACAGTATAAAGTTTTGGGGTTTTCCCGGCCTGTATATTTGGACACTCCACAATAATCAAAAACAGGTCGAAGATATAAACAAAATAGTTCTATGCACGCGGTTCAGAGGGGTCGGCGGCTACTTATAAGGGAGGGCCGGAAATGGAGGACTGCTGGGAAGGACCGTGAGGGAGGATGGGACTGCTGGCGTCAAGGAAGATGGGAGGAAGGGCAGAAGTGGGCGTACTGTGGGGAAAGGGTTTCAATGGCGGAGCATCTTTTTTTCCCGGAAGACAAAGGAAAGGTTAGTACCCGCCCTCCTAACGGCGCGTGAAGGTCTCCACGACCTCCTACTAAACTCATGTGACAATAATATATATATATATATATATATATATATATATATATATATATATATATATATATATATATATATATATATATATATATTATATATATATATATATAGTATATATATATATATATATTTATGCAAAGAGGGGGCAGTAGTGCCCTTGAACCCTCAGGTACCACGCCAAACACCTGGTAAAAAATGCTACAATTATTCTTTTTATTATAACAACGTGCACTAAGCACCCTCCACTCCACACTATTCATAAACCACAATAACAATAATAAATCAATAAAATCACAATCCTCCACTCCCAGACACGGCCTCCTACCACCCAGCTCAGCTCTCCGTCTGGGAGTTCCCTCAAATCCTTTTATATTCCTGACCGGAAGTATTCCAGTCCCCAGTCCATGTGATCTTGTATCACTTTCCCGGGGCAGGTAAAAAAGTACTTTTCTTCATCCCGAAATCCCTCGCTCTTCCTTGCGAACTTCCGGGTCATAATCTAAATAAGTCTCTTTGGGCCTCCCTGCAGCTCCCTCTTGCGGCCCATGGTATCCAGCAGGGCTGAGAATAAAAACTACATAGTCCATGACTCCCTGCTGGTCTTGGGGCACCTCCATAGCAGGAGGCTCCATCTGGCGGCTTGGGGACTTGGCGGAATAAACTGCAGGCACAGTCCCCAATACTTCCCCCGCGAAAAAATTTTAATTTTAGGGCGTCCTGTACTGAGGGATGTCTTCCTCAGGAGGATCCGAAGGTCGGGGCCTGGCAATGTTGTCTAGCCTCCCTGGAGAACCTTGGGGAACGTTATAGCGGCATCCCTCTGATCCCTTTTCCTCCAGGAGCATCGCCACACATGACCCCTCCGGCAGTTATAGCAGATCCGCTGTCCTCCTGGTCGCCCTCCTCCGTGATACTGGGACCTTGGTACTCCTGGTCCCCATCTCCGCGGGCGGTTATCAGCCGCCTCTTTTCCTTGTCGGGGAGGCCCTTTTTTTATTTTGGGGATCCCCTTTTTTATTCTTGGGCTTATTCGGTTTGAGTCTTTTAGGGGAAAGGGCCCTTTTACTTTTTCTCCCCCTTTAATTTTTTATTGGAGGGGGCCCTTTTTAGCCCCCGGGTCGCGAAAACACATTTTTAGCGCCCCGTTCGATCGGCGCTTCCTCCTCCCCCGGTCATCAGCAACAATCCCTTGTTGGGTTTGCAGTGACTTGGCACCGGAATTTTTGGGCCGGGCCAGTTGCACCGCCCCTTTAACTCTACGTTTGGGAGGGACTTACCTGCGCCCCGCCGATCATCTCTGGAGCTTCCGGCCCCCGAATCCTCAGGCCCAGGGTGTGTGGCGAAATCTCGACCCGACAGGGTGCGGTTAAAAAAAGAAACTTTATTTTCAGAGTCACGGTGAGAAGATTTTCGAAAAGCAGACAATCAAAATACATGACAGCGTGGGGCTCTTCTAAACCCCCTCTGTTGGGTGGGGCCCTTTTTTCCCCCCTAGAATCGAAAATATAAATTAAAAAATGAACAGTAAACAACATTTTTATACAAAACCTTTACCCCCTTCCCCTTATGCAACGTTTTTGGCCCCTTTTGTTATGGCTTCCAGATGTAAATGGGAAAACTGATAAGGCAGACTCATGTGGGAATGCTCAGATTGAGCCCTTTTGAAAAACTTTTTTCTTTTTCAAAACAAACATGCTATTACTTGGTTTCAAAAAACATTTCCCAGACATGAATTAGTAAAAAGGGAAACGAAGAGAGTTTTAAAATTCCCCTTTTTTTGAAACAAAAATATTTGATCAGGAGAAAGTTGAGGGGAAAAGGGTGGGGGGGGGATGGGGGGAGTGGGTGGAGGGTGTGGGGTGGGGGTGCTGATCTGAACTTTTTTTCTTTGTGTAAAAGTAAGCCTTTGCCATCGAAGTAAAATCGGATACAATTTTCTTATCAAGGGAACAATACACCCAAAAAAGCGGGAGAAAAATTGGAACCCGTAAAAATAAAAAACTGATTTAAGCCATTGGCCGGACCCAAAAGTGGACATAAACCATTTTAAAGATTAGAAATCCAGAATTAGGCTGTTCTTCAAATCAGCAAAGACGGGGGACCACGGAGCTGATTAGGGAATATACGCAGCATCCAAAACATAGCAAAAACGCCTCCTTTCTCAGCCAAGACATATCTAAAAAATCATTTTTCCAGGTCATGAGGATTTTTTTATCAAGTTGCTATGGATACCTTCAACACTTCTTTAGAAAAATTTTAAAGAATCTTTGTTGATTAAAAAGAGATAATTAACCCAATCACATTTTTTTTTTTATTAACCTGAAAAAAAATAGACTCAAATTGCGCAACTTGGTCCCTTGCCTTGAACTTATCAGGGACTCCAGGGACTGGGGAATCAAAAAATACCCCCGGGGCCATGTGGGGAAAAAGGGGAAGGGGTCCAAAAGAAGGGGGTTGACAAGTCGGCCAAACAGGTCAAATGAAGAAATTTAAAAGGGGAAAAGTGAAAGGCATAACAAATTGTATTAAAGCAAAGGGGTCCAGTCAGGGGGAAAGGATGTCAAGCAATTTAGTCCCCGCAATCCACCAAATATCAGTATTCTGGTAATCAGAGAAATTGAAAATTTTGGGAAGCAAAGAGGAAAATTAATCAAAAAGTTTAAAACAAAAGGGAGGGGAATTTTACCAACTTTTTCCCACGAGGAAGTGGGTTTCAAAAAGCGGTAAAATTACCCAAGGCGGGAATATCAGACTGGGAAGAGTGGGGGAAAAAAAAAGGAAAGTGAAATTAATTAGAGTCGATTGGAATAGAGGAAGAGAAAAAAAAGGGCAAGTAGGCAAGGAAGGCCGTAGGATCAGATATTTTAGAAAGAGGAAAAGGGACAGGGGCCCAAATGTTTTAGCTTTTCACTGCATAGCAATCAGATTGATTCACTTGTTAGCCGAATAAAAACCCCCATTGCAGCCAAGGGTTCTGACCCCCATACCCAATTTCAATCGAAAAAGTAGAAAAAAGGGGGGAAATATTCGCCCTTTGAGGGGGGGTTTGGACCAGGGTAGGAGGGGGGTGTTTGGGGGGAAATGGGAGGTGTTATAACGGGGTTCTCAACCTTTAAAACCCCCCTAGAGGATCTTTTCCCAGATACATATCCCCCTAAAATACAGGTTCCTGAATCATGAAAAAAGGGTTCTTCAGAGTAAATCAAATTTTAAAAATGGTATTGGGCACATTCATGAGGGATGCCCTTTTTTATAATAAAAACGATATTTCAAACCATACTTCTGGGCCTTATAGGGTTGATAAACCCCAGTCACAGTTCAGTTTTTCCCAAAACCCAGCCCCCTGTCACAGTTATTTCCAATCAGAGTTTGTAACAGTTACACACAAAATTTGTCAGACCAGTTCCACTGGATTTTCATCAGCCCCACAGTCAATAATAAAACAAAAACCACCTGAACTGATGTGGTGTTTCCCAAAAGGAAAAAGTCAAAGTGACCAGGCAGTCGACGGGGGATGGAAAGACATAGTAGGCCCACAATAAAGGGGTCCCATTTTTGAATTAGAGGGAATCAAGCAGGCAGTCCCTCAATTTTCATTGGTGTTTTAAAGAATTTGGGGAATTCCTCTCCACCGATTTGTCCAATGTTTCCTTAATCTCTACCCGAATCCAGGTTCCAAATGGAATAAGCCCTTTTGAGGGAAACAGTTCTCCAGGGTCACCTGCTGTGGACTTCCTTCAGAGAATGGAGACCTGTAAGACTGGAAAAAAGATCATTGTCCACGTATGCAGTGAAAATTTACCTTGACCGGACTGGATGGTCCATCCGTTTGAAGGGCAACCCTGCCAATGTGTTCTTCCCCTTAATCCCATCAAGGCCAGAGGCAGGCATCGGGCCCAAAGAAATTTTTTGCTCACAGTTTTTAGCCAATTTAGATTGAAGGTACCATTGCATCGTTCCAAAAACCTCCACTCTGGGGGTGGTATTTCAATAATGATGAAAATTTATCTGGAGCCAGGTGGTTAATTCATTTTGGTTTACAAAGTGGGTGCCATTATCAGTTGTAATTTCTTTTATTCCCCATCTGGAATGTTTTCCCTTTATCAAAGCTTTTGCCACAAGTTTGGCATCTGTTTTTGGGGAAAGTTTCCAGTCCGGAGAACACATCAACAGTTACTAAACAGTCCCCTTTGATGGTTTTAAATTCAAGGGTCCATTTAAAGGGGGAATGGACTCATTGGTTAGGTGTAATGGGGGACTTACCTGGGTGCCCTTTCCACATTAAACTTTTGACATAATGCACAGCACCTGCAGAATGTCTGATATGTATAGAAACCTCACTTCCCAATTTTTTTCAACATCTTAAACCCAGGCGCTTTTCCAGCATGGTCTAGGCCATGGGCATTTTTCCATACCTGGGAAAGGGTTTTGGGGAGGAAAGGTTTGAATTTTTTTTATGGGTCAGACTCCATCAGAGAGAGACCTTTCTTTGGACCATTTTCTCTTCTCTGTGCCCGTGGCTGCATTCTGTAAAAAAATAATTTGATTATCAGTGTCCTGGTCATTTCTCTGTTGGAAAAAAAAAGATTGGGGTTTTTATCGCAGCCCGTTTAGCAAAATGACCCAGCTAATTTGTCCCCTTTGCTGAAAGGATCCGTTTCCTGGGGAGCTTGACTTTTAAAACATCGCTAGCTTTGATGGTTTTTTTTAGGGCCCTCTAAGGGGGATTTTTTTAGTTTTTGATGCTGAATGGGCCCAGTACTGGTCTTAAACCCCTGAGTTTCCATAATCCCCCATGACTGGCAGACCCCAAAAAGCCTATCTAGAATCAGTATAGATGTTGAAATTTTTTCCCCTCTGACAACTGACAAGCTCAGCTAAGAACTATCAACCAGCTCCCCGCGCTTAAACTTGAAAAATTCGGTTTGTTTCCCAGCAGGTGGCCCCTTGACCACCGGGTTAAAAGGTGTTCCATTTCCAAATCAAAAAAGAACATCCATCCCAAAAATTATCTTCCTTTTCCCAAAAGTTTTTCCCTGTAGGTCTGGTCTGGGTTTTATAACCTTGTTATTTTATCATGACGTTTTGCCCCCTTGATTTTCAGTTGGAAGCAAGTGGGGGATTTAGGTGGGCACCTTTCTATGGTAACGTTTGACAATGTGAGTATATTTTGTGTTATTTCCCAGTAATGAGATGTGATTTTTTAACCTGTACAAAAATGGAGTAAACGTGAGGCATTTTTTACCACTGGGGGGCTCATGGCCCCATCTGTACGCCACCCTCTGTTGGGGGCCACAGCTCTAGAATTGGGAAGCCCCACAGCCACTGAATCAATTTTTTTTTCAAAAATAGGCTAAGCCTTTGTTTTTTCCATGGGTTTTTAAAAAAATGCATTCTTTTATCCCCCTTTTACCCCCAAAACAGAGTGAAGGGGGCGAGATGTCAACGCCCCAAAGCATCCCCAAACAGTAGGGCTTTTTTTTTTTTTTTTTTTTTTTTGTTACATAGAGCCTTCCAGCTTGATCTTTCCATGCCACCTGAAGAAAGGGGTGGGGGTGCCCCTAAAGTTTAAAAAAGCGTGCTCTTTCATTGAAGTTTAAAATCCATTCCCGGGTATCCTTAATGCCTAATACAGCCAAACCTGTTGCTTTGAAAATGTCTTGGTCTAGAAAGTTTTTTGAATGGTGTTTATCTCTGGGGAAGAGAGAGAGCTCTCATTTCACAAGAAAAGTCATGACCTGAATATTTCACAGTTGTTTGAATTAACTGCAGTTTTTTTTTAGAAACTTTTTGGGCCCTTTTTTGTAAAAAAAACAATTGCTGAATATCCCGTCAAATCTCTTCCAGTACTAAAATTTATCATTTACATACTGTTTCAATACACTGTCTTTTTCTAGCCTTTAAATTTTTAGCAAGAGCTTTTCAAACACAAGGGCTACAAATATCCCTGAGGTAACCCCTGTCCAACGGCGGTTTTTAAAGTAAAGGCAAAACCAGAATTGGGTGGGGGGAAGAAACAACAATAACATTAGAAGTCAATAACAGAGAAATAACAAAATGACGATTCGAGAAAAAATTGGAAGGATTAGAACAAAAGGGGGCCCAGGGGAAAAAAGGAATTTCGGGAAGATCTTAAAAAAAAGCCTGAACCGTCAGCCTTTTAAACAGGTAAAAAGGGGGGTTGACTGGAAGTATTTTGAATGCCTTTACATTTCCGAGTCGGAATGTCGGCGGAGATGCCCGCCCCGCTGCTGGAGACAAAAATTCTGGGGGGATGGGGGGAAGGATGATTTTTGGGTAAATCCCTTGGCTCACAGTGTGCTATCCCTTTCCAAAACATTTTTCCCCTGGGCCAAAATGCATGGGGAAATGAGGAAAACCAAGAGGGGGAAAAGGGGGTTTGCAATGAAAAGCACAATCACGATGTATAAAAAAACTGTTGAAGCACAAACTTTGTTATCAAAAGATCTGAGGTATCAAAGATACCCGAAGCAACATGCAGCCAGTCCGCCTTTGAAACATTGTTCCCCCCAATCCCCAATTTCAACCAGTGAACGGTCTATAATTGGCTAAAAAAAAACATGGGGAAACCGAACCCCCTAAATAAAAAAGCTTTGGGAACATGGAAAAACGACACAGCAGCTGTGTTTTATGGGAAAAAAAAAGCAAGGGATATGAAGGGTCTTGGGCTCATACCTGAAAAAAAAAAAGATTCTAACCCAAGGGTTCCACTTCAGGAGGAAGTACTGGGGTGCAGTGGGGGGTGTTGGGGGCTTTAAGTGGGGAAAAAAATTAAAAGGGTGGGTTTTTAAGGAGAATGGGTGTGAGGAGATGTTCAGGGTCAGGCTGCAAAAGGGGGGTTAGTGTGAGGGGGGGTTTGGCACAGGAATTTGGACTGAAAGTGAAACCCCCATTTGGTTAAAAAATAGAGAGGGGGGCGGTCATCATCCCTTCTGAACAGATTAACAGGGCAGAGCTGATTTAACAAAAAACGGTCATCAAAATGCACCCACTGGAATGAACTAAGAAGGGGTTTTTGACACCAGTAAAAAAGTGGTTGTCCCGAAGTAGTAAGTACAGTCAGTGTTCGTTTGAGGCAGATTAAAAAGTTTGTGCCATTCACAAAGTCAAAAAGGATCTTTTCCCCATGGCAAGTAGCAAGGGAACTAAAAGAGGGGGCTGGGGTCCCCTTGAAAGGGGAAAATCCCAGGTTCGGTAAGGAAGGCGGGGGGAAGAAGCTGATGTGGGGCAATTGGGGAGAAATGTCCCATCTAAAAGGGAAAATGTGTAGGTGTTTGATCTGAGGGGGGGGCGGCTGGGCAGGCCGAAGTTTTTTGGGAAATGAAAATCCACGACCCTCCCCGGCTTTCCCCTGTTCTCGGAAAATCCCGTCTTTCACGTCCTCTCCCCGCCTGGCTCCACCTGCATAATAATTCATTTGTGCCATTAACTTGGTCTGAGTGTCTGACTCTTTTTTTTTTAGTCTGTCGTTTAGCATGCTCCCCTGTCTTTTTTTTTTTTTTTTTTTTTAAAATTCATCAAAGGGCCCTTTTCCCCTCCCAAAAACGGGGGGGGCGTACTTTTTTTTAATATCACTTTGAGTCCTGACACAAAAGGAGGAACTGCTGCCGGACCCGGTCATCTGCCAAACAGAATGGTTTGTCATCAAATCCGAATCGTGTGCCCATTCATCTACTGTCTCATTTTTTTTTTGTTTGGGAGCTGAAAAAGGGGTCGGTGCCCTTTTTTATTTTGCAGCTATTATTTTCACAGATTCCCATTTGGCAAGGAAAGGACCCTCATTATTTTTTTCCCCCGAGGCAATCCCATTCCAATGCCACTGACTCCCTTATTTCCCAAAATTTACAGTAGCTCAAAAGGTGCCCATCTTTCTGCGCTTGGGTCCACTCGCCGCACTGGGTTATATATTTGTCTAGTTGCGCACCTGTTCCCCAAAAATTAACCCACCGAACCTTACGATCAGGCAATTTGGACACTCGTCTTTTTGCCTTGAATATCTCGTTCGTTTATCTTTCAGTAGTGGGGTTTTTTTTCCTGGGGCAGGGGGGAGGGGGGGGGTTAGGAACCTCAATTAAGGGGATGAAATGGGGTGCTAAAGGTTTTGGGGGCTTAAATGGGGTTGGGTTTTAGGGACTTATCCAGGTTTTTCTTTTTACGTTGTGAAAAATTTTTTGTAAGTTAGAAAAACCCCTTAACAAGTGGCCTATCTCATCATGGAGGGGGAGGGGTGCACTGATATTGTTCATCAAAAAAACATCGTAACTGGGGGGGGGGTAACCACAGGAGCCGTTGGGGCAATGATTTGTGGCAGTGGAAGGGGGGGTAAAGGGGGAAAGCACTGGATATAAAAATTTTTTTTTTTTGTTTTTTAATCCCCCTTCTCCTCCTTTCCCTTTAGACTGGGGGCCCATCAGCCACATTTCTTTAAAACTATAAGCAGCTGTTCTTTTTCCTTTCTATTCTTAAGTTCAGCCAAAAACTCCTGTTTTTGCCCAATGTAGGGTCTTTTTAAAACCAATTCCCCTCTGTCATAAATCCATCCCATGGACCTCCATTACAACAACCCTGTGTATTTCTGCACATATTTTTCTAATTCATATCTCCCGTTCCTTCCACTGGCCCTCCACCTCCACTGTCCTTTTTCCACCTCCCACATGTTTTTTTAATCCTGTCGCTTTTCAATGAGTTTTTGGGAACCCCCCTTGACCCCACAGGGGCACTAGGGGCCCCGATCCCCGAAAATAACCTTTTAAGTTTGGTTTTGGCCTTTGGGGGGCTGTTTGACTGACTACTGAGTTTTTTCCCCTAGTGGTGGGGGATCTCAGGAAAATAACTAGCCCCCGATAAACCCCCGTTTCACCCCCGCCTCTATTCCCGGGTTACAGCTTCAGGTGACTTCGGTCCGTTTTGCATCAGCAGAATCCCACATCAATGCCCGTGGAGTCAGGATATGGAGGTTTTTTCCCGATCCCTTATCAGCGGTTTGACTAATCTGCCAGGGTATTGTCTCCCACCTTAGCAACCCCTTTAAACAAGGTTGGCCAGACAGCAGATGAAAACTTTACCTCCGTTTTTGAACACATTCTCAATCCCTTTTACCCCTTCCTCAAATTATTATAGGAGCGTGCCACTGCCCCCAATCCTTTCCCCCAGGGGGGACTAGCTAACATTCACACTGTGCCGTTTTTTGGGGGCCCAAAACCACTTTCCGTGAGCCCCTTTGAACACTCCATTTTTTTCCATACAGTATGCCCTTTTTCTTTATTTTGATATTTTTTTTTTTTCCTTCTATATTCATATTACTTTCCCGCACACCAGTCAAACAACAGGGGAAACCCCCGATATACTCACCTGACTCCCTCCACCTGCGGAATCAAGTCGGGGTCGTTCCTAGGGGGGGTCAGGGACTCCCCGGGGAAACGCCCAAGGCGGGAAACCTCATTTCGGGGACCCGATCCCGGGGGAATCGGCTCCCCCCAGTCCTCTGGGGGGGGCCCGCCCGGGGGCCGCTCTCTCCCCCCGCGGGGCCAAACGGACGAAATCTCGACCCGACGCAGGGGGTTATAAAGCAGCTTTATTTTCAAGTCACGGTGAGAAGAAAATTTGAAAAAAAACAATCAAATATACCCCGACAGCGCAGGGCTCTTCTGAACCCCCTCGTTGGGTGGGGTCCGTTTTTTAACCCTAGAATGGGAATTTAATATCATTTAAAAAAGTAACATCAACAACATTTATTATACACAAACCTTTAGCCCCCTTTCCCCTTATCAACGTTTTTTGGCTCCTTTTTTTTATGGTTTTAGATGTAACTAAAGGGGAAAACTGATAAAAAGGGAGACTCATGTGTGGGAAAGCTCAGACCCCAGTCCTTTGCACAAACATTTTTTTGTTTCTAAAAAAAAGCATCTATTACTTGGTTTCATAAAGCTTATTTTAGACATGAATTAGTACAAGGGACAAAAGGGTTTGCTTCCAATGTGCCGTCCCCCAACTCATCCATCTGTTTCTTAACATCTGCCAATGTCTGTAAGAAAAATATACGGGCTCGAGAATTTCTGAGATCCCAGACCCAATTAATTTATTTCGGCCCAAAAGGGCAAGTTTACTTTCATTATTCATCTTACCTTCGCCGAGGCCAATGAGCACGTCCGCTCCTGGCACGTGCTCGGCTGGGTTTTCAAAGCTCTTGGGAATTGGGGGTTTCTTTTAGAGGCGGGGTGGCGCTGGCCGACTGCATCCCCCTTTTCTATTTTATCGGCGGATCGTTCAGTCACATCCGCCCCTCTTTACTTTCCCGAATAGCTGGCGCTGCCGCCTGCCTCCCCTTCACCTTCAGGAGCTCAAATCCATCGGAATGCTGACCTCACCTCTGGACTGTTGCCACCTTCTCCTCCCATAACGTTGGAAAAATCCCGTCCCCCTTTTGGCAAATGAAAGGGGACCTCCTGGTCATATGATCGACTGTAGTCCTTTAGTTGTCCCCAGCCAGCCCGGGATAGATCACATGACTTTTTCGTCAAATAGGATCCCTTGTTGTCGACTCCAGATGGGCTATGCTTGGCCTCGCGGCCATCTTGCCTAGGGGGGGAAGTATTTCTCCGACTCATTGTCAGAAACGAAAAGACAGGCCTCTAAAAAATAGGAATAAATCCCCGCGCGGGCGTTTCCGGCACCTACCTCTAAACCCTTTGACTACGGTTTTTCAGTTCATATAGGTAGTCCTTTGTGTCCGATGTCCAGCAGCCATCCCGCTGCCGTAGCACGTGCCCTTTCGGCTTCAATCATTGCCCGGTCTTCCTCGGCTTCAGGTAGGTCCACGATCGGCATCATCTAGGGGGTGTTCTTTTGGCGATCCTCATTCTTCCTCCCAGATTTTTTCCCCATGGCGTACTGAGGTCTAGACAGGCTTTCTAATGCAGTGCTCTTGTGAGGTAGCGTTTCTAACCGTCGGACGTTCGAGCGGGGCCTTCTAGGGTCGTCTGCGATTACACAAAATGTGTTTTAAATGAGGTCCTCTGCCAACGGACGGCCAGAGAATCCTGCCGACTACGCCAGTGTCGCAGTAGGGGGGAGTAGTGCTCCCCTTGAACCCTCAGGTACCACCAAACACCTGGAAAAAATGCACAATTATTCTTTTATTATAACAACGCACCAAGCACCTCCACCCACACTATTCATTAACCACAATAACAATAATAAATCAATAATAATCAAATCCTCCACTCCCAGGGCTTGCCCTCCACCACCCAGCTCAGCTCCCCGTCTGGGATTTCCCCCAATCCTTTTATATTCCCTGCCCCGGAGTATTCCCAGTCCCAGTCCATGTGATCTTGTATATTTCGGGTCAGGTAAAAGTACTTTCTTCTCCCGGGAAGCCCGGTTTTCCCCTTGCGAATTTCCCGGGGCCTGGTTCAAAAAGTTTCTGGTCCCCCCTCAGCCCTCTTCGGCCCTGGGTATCAGCAGGGCTGAGAAAAAAACACATAGTCCATGACCCTGTGGTCTTGGGGGCATTTTTGCGGGGGGTATCTGCGGGGGGGATTTGGCGGAAAAAACTCGGGACAGCCCACAATAAATATAAAACACACTAGAGAATACCGGCCCCGGGGAATATGTTTAAAGTAAAGTGTTGTTGTCATGGGAGAAAAAAAGGGAAACATTTTAATAACGTAACATGATTGACAATGTAATTTTTTTGGATTGTCATAGTGTTCCCCAATATATATATATATAAAACACATACACACACACACAACACACAAATATAAAAATATATACACATCATATATATATATATATATATATATATATAAAAACACATCATATATATATAAAACATATATATATATATATATATATATATATATATATATATATATATATATATATATTTTTTAAAGGGACCCCCCCGGACAAGACAGGGGAATGCTTTTAATCACCACCCCCCGTTTTTATATATAATATTTACAATAATGGTCCCAGACCCAGTTCAGTGCACAATACCCCAAACCAAAGTCCTGGACAAAAGCCTTTCTTCGGCCGCCCCACACCTCCCTCTGTGCCGTCCTTCCTCCTCCCGACCCAGCCTGAATGAAGGGGGGGCCCCTTTTCAACCCCGGGTGAGCTCCAGGTGCTTCCGACTTCTCCCCACCCCCAGCATGGCGGAGTGCCGGCTTTCTCCCCCCTCCGGGGATCCCAAAATTTCCCCCGCACTTCCCGGTGTGGCGGAAATGCTGAAGGCAGTCCCCAAGGCATTGGGGCGCCCCCGGCGGGGACCACGGGCCCCCACAGGGGTGGGGGGCTTCCATCCCTGTACCCGGGGCCCCAGGTAAAGGAAGCGACCCCCCTTTATCCAGGGGGGGGCCAGCCCACCCGGGCCCTCAGCGCCCCCCGGGGCATGGCCCCCCATCCCCGAAATATATATATATATATATATATATATATATATATATAAATACAAAATATATACATATACATATAAAAATATATATATATATATATAAAACACAAACACATATATATAATAACATATAAATATATATATATATATATATTAAAAAAAAATATATATAATATATACATATCCAATATACTGTATATACAATATACAAATTAATATATATATCCATACTGTATATATTGGGGGGGGACTCAATTAAAAAATTAGTCCCAAATTTAAATTGAGGCTTTTTAAAATTAATCTTGATTAATGTATGTAATCCCACGAATTTGCCCAAATTGCAATTTTTTTTTTTTTTAAATTTTAAAAGGGTTTTGTGGCGACAGAATAAATTATAGAAGGACATGAATATTGTAAACTCAAGCTGTTTTAATTTTTTAAAAAAAAAATGCTTTTTAAACTGTATTTGAATTCAAAACAGAAACAAAAATATCATCCCTGGTTAAAATTGGGTAGACTTAAAAATAAAGTGTTAGTTTAAGTACTTTAAGTACATTTTCAGAATGGTATTGTCTTTAAATAATAAGAACCAAAATTTCAACATAAAATGCAGTTTTCTTTCTTAAAAAAATAAGTCAAAACATAAAGGTAATTTGACCAACTTAATCTTTAAACTCTGAGTAACCTTGCCAAAATTATTTTGTACATTAGGCTAAAACAGTGTGATCATTGAACATTTAGTAATTAGATTGAATTAGAATTACTACGGGCACGAGAGCCCAATGATCCCCAGTAAACCACAAAAGCCCGCTTTCTGTAATGCATCTAATTTTGCTTGTTTTTTCAGTTTGTACAAAACCATCTTTTATCAAGGCTTTGTTTTGGTAGTTTTTGAATTGAAATTTTCCCCCAATGAGTAGTAGGAATCTTCATTCAGACTCTAACATTTTGTAGCTGTGATGTGTGCATCAGTGTAATCGATGTACCAGGAAATCATCCATTGACAAAATTTCCCCCTTTGGAATTGAAAGTGTGATTAAATCGTATTTTTTGTTATGGTACATGCTCGAAGCTTCTCAGCTGTGCTTGTGCTAAGAAAAGATTTAAAAAGCGTAACATGATTCTCGGTTAACGCATTTTTTTTTCATCGTCCCAAACCAAGGAATCGAGTTTAAAATGAATCGTGAAGCGGCTACATAGTCAGTACACCCCCTCTCGGGAATCAAACTTGGATGTTAAAGGAAGCCTCTACAATTCACCACTGCATGTGGCTTGTCTATTTGAGAGTATGTAGATAGGGGTATATATATATATATTCACAGCGGAAGTAGTGTTTTAAAAGAAGTTATGAAAAAGAAAAGGGAATATTTAAAAATAACGTAACATGATTGTCAATTTACAGAAAATTTTTTTTGTGAGGTGTTATTGAGTGTTGCTGTCATCAAGGATTTGATTATCATTATTTGTTTCAATCAGGATCATTTGTACAATGTGTTGTTTGTGTTCAAGTTACATTCCGTGTTTGTCAATCGTTGTAAAAATAACAGGTTTCATTCATCGATTCGTTTCTTACTGCATCAATAAACAGCTTCTTCCTTTTCATTTGAGATGTGACACACTCATGCGGGGTTTTTTTTCACTGTCTTGTTAGCGGGACTTTCCCAATTTTCCACCCTGTGTTTTGTTTCCACAGTAGCTGTACTGATGAATAATACTGTATGTATCAGGCGGGTTCATATTTTTGCTGCCTTCTCAATTGTGTAATTCGTTTTTTTTCAGCACTGTTTGGAACTTTGCTTTTGTCTGTACCTGCGTCCTTTCCGGAGTTTCACCGGGGCCACTCGTATACATGCATCGAAGGTTCCCAGCTGTGCTGGTGCCATCTGTGTGATGTTCACGGCTGTATGTAATGTCAACTAAGACTCGGCACTTAAAAGTTTTTCTCGCGGGTTTCGCTGAGTTTGTGCCAAACACCACTCTGACCATCTCATCTTTGTCTGCATAAGCCAGTCCTCACCAAATGGGTGAATGGGAGGAGATGATGACGTCACTCCCCACCTGCCTTAACTGTCAATCCCCACAAACACAGTCTCCCCGGGTTGCATAAGCACAGCCCTTCACGTGCAATTTTAATTTTAACCATGCTTTGTTTATTATCTATAATAATAAAAGGCACCCTCACTCCTCACTCACTCACTCCACCACTCACTCCTCATGACTAATTCTCCAATTTCCCCATGTAGGTAGAAAGCTGAAATTTGGCAGGCTTATTCCTTACAGCTTACTTACAAAAGTTAAGCAGGTTTCATTTTGAAATTCACGCTATGGTCATAACAGTGATAACGTTCGAAAACGTCCGCCATGTTGAACTTTCTTATTTGGCCCCATCTTCACGAAATTTGGTAGGCGTTTTCCCCTGTTTACGAACCGATGTCTTACTTATTTCGATGGTATGATGCCACTGTCGGCGCCATATGAACTTTCCAACATCCCAATTTTCAAACTTCCCGTGTGGTAGAAGTCTGACCCCATCTTCACGAAATTTGAGGTGGCTTCCGACAACAAAAACCCAATGCACATACAGTACTTATTTCGGTGGTATGATGCCACTGTCACCCGCCAATTGAATTTTCCCAAACGTCACTAATTCCCCAACTTCCTGTGTGGGGTGAAGGCGGGAATTGGCAGGCCCATTCCTTACAGCTTACTTACAAAGGTTAAGCGGTTTCATTTTGAAATTCAAAGGGCCCGTCATAATGGTCAACAACGTCCGCCATATTGAACTTTCTTATTCATGGCCCCATCTTCACGAAATTTGGGGGGCTTCCCCGCTTCTTGAAACCAATGTACATACTTATTTCTTGGTATGACCCACCTGTCAGCCCCATAACTTAACCTTAACTCCAGCGTACTAATTCTCCACTTCCGTGTAGGTAGAAGGCGGGGAATTTTTATTATTTAGGTGGTATGATGCCACTGTCGCCATATTGAACTTTCTACAGCCGATTCCGTACTTATTTGAGTATAACACCACTGTCATGACCCATTGAACTTTCAACGTCACCTAATTCCCCAACTTCCCGTGTGGTAAAAGGGCTGAAATTTGGCAGGCTCTTTCCTTACAGCTTCTTACAACAGTTGCGGTTTCATTTGAAATTCTACACGGTACGGTCTTTTCGGTCAACACGCCGCCTTTGAACTTTCAACTTTATCCGGTTTGGAGGTGCTCCTGGCACTAAACCAATGCACATACATTACTTATTTCGTGGTATGATGCCACTGTAGCGCCATGAACTTTCCAACATCACTAATTCCCCAACTTCCATGTAGGTAGAAGGCTGAAATTTGGCAGGCTCATTCCTTACAGCTTACTTAAAAAAGTTAAGCAGGTTTCATTTCCAAATTCTATGCATAATGGTCATACGGTCAACAACGTCTGCCATGTTGAACTTTCATTTAGGGCCCCATCTTCTCGAAATTTCGTAGGCGGCCCTGCACTAACCAAAACCAATGTACGTACTTATTTGGTGGTATGATGCCACTGTCGGCCGCCATATTGAACTTTTCAACAGTCTTTGTTACTTATGGGCCCATCTTCAAGAAATTTGGTCCCACGGGTTCCCACGCTAACTGAATCCTGCCTACATATATCGTCCATAGCCTGCACCTCGGTCACCCGTGAGGTGGCGTTGTGTCCCCATCTCACGCCTCCCACGTTGTTGGCTTGCCTGCCTATATAAGACTGTCCGTGCTCGGTCTCTACATTCCCTTCCTTGCTTCGCCAGGATTCCGTCTCCCTACTGATAACTCGGCCCTAATTTGTTTAATCCACGGCTTCTCCGCTGTTTTATTGTTTGTTTATTACAATTATAGGTATTGTATAGATATTTTACAATTACTTTACATTGCTCAGGTACCCATTTCCTTTATCATTTCCAACCCCCATTACCATGTCTTCGAGATGATCCTGTCGATCAAAAAACTGTCACTTACCAGTGGTTCCTGCCCGGAGATACCACCTACCTTTTCCATTCTCTTTGTTACATTTGCACGGCCTATCAGGCTCACTCTTGATATCCGGAGGAAGATTCTGTCTTATGTATTGAATGACTGGGACAGGTTCAAGGTGTGGACTGATTACGGTACAGGAGATAATTATACTACACAGGAGCACTATAAGAGTGAAATGCTTAAGCCCGTCACCTATGGTTCTGCATGTGAGTTGATGGCTGCCACTGAATTGTTTGGTTGTCGCTTTCAATTGCCGAAATGGCCAAATAGTTTACACCTTCGACAACCGCCAATGCCTCTTAAACATCTTAGATTCACAGGTGGATTTCAGTAGTGGACACTTTGATGTTTATGAATGTTTAAACCTCAAAAGCTGGATGTGATTTTATCAATGAAACCGGTTTGTGCTTACAACGCTTGACAGATGCGAATGTCACTTGACCAACAATCCTCAAATACTTCGTAATTGAAACAAACCATGAAGCTCAGCGACAGCTTGGTCATGTTACAACGGGGCGAACTGACAACATGGTATACAAAGATCCTTAACAAATAATTATTGGCATATGTTCCTCAGTTTAAAAGGTTTAATTTTCTTCTTAATAAAAATTTTAATGCAGTACTTTGCCCTGGGCCTTGGTATTGCTTTGTAATATAATATATAAGTTTGTACATCTCTGGGTGTTTTTTGGGTTAACAAAGGTGTGTTTGCAGTTGCTGGAGTCCCGGTCTAGAGTCATCCAAACAGATGCAGAGAACTGTGGGAGACTGCAATTCTGGACCTGATGTCCAATGAAGAGGATGCCATCGTTGATGGAAGACCGGTGTGGGTTGAGGTCTCCATCACAGGAACCCAATTGTCTAAGTTTTGCCAGCAGCTTCATCCAGATTGAGGCGGATATTATGCTCTTACACACTGTCAGCGTGAAAGAGCTGATGGAATCAGGCCAGAAGAATTTATTTTGGAACTTTAATAAGCAGTGGTGCATGTGTTTGTTTCAGTTTGTTTTATTGCTTTAATTTACTTGCACTGTCATATTTGCACATTTTTTTCTCCATATTTTCATTTTTTTCTTATTCTTATGTTGTATATTTATTGGTTTGGTTTTATTTTAAAAAAAACTTTTCTGATTCAATTTATTCTCATTTTTAAACGTGCGGGGATGTATAATACAGTGCGGGGAGGTGGAGTGTATATGGTCCATCTACATACCTGCCCAATAACCTAGCAAGTCACTAAGCTATGAGGGCTTGGGTTGGGCTAAATAAAAAGTGTGACTAATGGAAGTGTTTTTTTTTTTTTAAATCAACCAATCAATGTTGAGATAAAAGACCAATGTAGAACAGCAGAGTTGTGCAGAGGTGTAAAATGCAAATAGTTCTTGAGTGGATTATTTGCCATGGCAAAATGGGTGTCCCTGGAAGAATCCCTCAGCAAGATACATCCGGTGGTATCAATCCGGAAGTATCCTAGGTTGAGTGGAATTTGATGTATCGCTCAGTGGTACTTGTAGATACTTCCAAAAACAGTGGGTATACAGGGTTTCCTAGTACAGATCACCTCTTTTCATGCAGTGAATGTGCCTGGAGAAAATTCAGGAATTCAACAACGTTCCTTTTCTAGAAATGCAGTTGTGTGGCAAATTGAAATTTGTCCCGCTGACTTAAACATCAAGTGTATGATTTACTCGATTGCATATGATGAGAAGCACTTTATAATACAATAAATGAAAATCCATTAATGGGGGCTGTATACCGTTTTTCTTTTTTGCATATTCAATTATGAAGCAAAATTTACCTATATTTGATTGATATTGCTAGCTAATACACAGGAGTGAAACAATATACCTCACTTCTTAGGTGGCCCAGCCATTCGTATATTTCTCTGTATATGGCCCCAGTAAAAAATGTTTGGACACCCCGATTTAAATGTGTTGCCATTTTTTTTAAAGGGGGGTTACAATTTTGAGACTTTTGCTTACCATTGCTACCATAAGACAAGCAGAATTATAATGTTTGATGATCACTGTACAATTATGAAGGTTAGCACCATGCACTTACAGTTTGTCATTTGTTGTCGATCACAAACACACATGTAAAACGTTTTCAGAATTTCTGACTTTTTCTTTTACTAATAGGATTGCTTTTGATCTTTTGCTTTGTTTATCTGCTATTATTTTGCCTCTCCTTTATCCCTGGTTCTTTCCAAAAATTGCCAATTGTGACGGACACCATTGCACCTGGGACAGGTTCTGGCACCACACAATCCTTATTTGGATTAGACAGATTAAAAAAAATAGTATTGTAAATAGTAGTGTATTGGATTTTAAACATGTATTTATGGGTGCACCAAAACTGTTGGGGTTGCACACTGCACTGCACACAATAAACCCACCTGTGTTAGTTTATAAATCTCTGCACACCCCATTTATCTTCTGGTGCCTGTGGAGGGAGAATATGAGAGCATGAGACTAGCATGTTATGCCACACAAAGCATGATAATGTGCTCCAGTTTTGTGATCATTTTCAGTGTAGTTTGGTTCTATAGATACAGCAAATTCAGCACTATTGACTGAGTTCAGAAAAGCATCTTTTTAACTAAAAGTGACAATCGCTTGATCTTTATTTTCCTCCTTTCACAGCCCCTCACTTTTTCCTGTCATTCGTGGTCTAAAACAACTAACACCTGTGTCTGCACCTTATCACCAATCAGTATTTGTACTTCATATGAAAAGTTGAAAATGACAAAACAAAGTTAACAAATTTAAAGATATGGCAAAGGGGCGGCATGGTGGCGCAGTGGTAGCGCTGCTGCCTTGCAGAAAAAGGGAAAACCCGGGTTCACTTCCTGGGTCCTCCCTGCATGGAGTTTTCATGTTCTCCTGTGTCTGCATGGGTTTTCTCCCACAGTCCAAAGACATGCAGGTTAGGTGCATTGGCGATCCCAAATTGTCCCTAGTGTGTGCTTGGTGTGTGTGTGTGCCCTGCAGTGGGCTGGCACCCCGCCCAGATTTGTTCCTGCCTTGTGCCCTGTGTTGGCTGGGATTGGCTCCAGCAGACCTCGTGACCCTGTGTTAGGATATAGCGGGGTTTGGGTAATGACTGACTGACATGACTGAATATAAAGCACCACAAATACATTTGTGTGTTGGCATTTTGCTTCATTACATCGAATAATTCATCAAACATGGAAGCATGCACATCAATTCCGGGGGATCCTAAAAACGGCTGGAGTTGCAGGAAATGTACTTGTAAATATAAATTTCACTTACTTCTGAATACAAGATAAGAGAGAGAGGAGAATTAGGGGTTGCCACATTGGATCATCTTGTTCCATTTCTAATCAATTAGATCTTTTAAAGTAAGACTAAACCATTTTTGTGAAACTTGATGGTGAAAATCTGCAGCCTAGTGGTTCCCTAGGATTGCAACTGTGGTGCCCTCTTTAGGCTATTTAAGAACAAGACTTAGAAAATCGGTACTGCAGCACTGAAGTGACCCGTTTTTTGC
>NW_024385482.1:0-17212 GCF_016835505.1 Polypterus senegalus
GGTTGTGATTTCAAGACCTGCAGAGAACTCCAGAAAGAGCGCCAGCGTGCTCGCCTCTGGGCAGATGTATGCAAACAGTATTGTCTAAGCCCTTCAGCTGCTTCCCATGCACACGCAGTGTGACAGTGCGTGCCGCTGTTTGATGAATGGTTCATGTGGTAAAGCAAAATGTTGACATACAGATGCATTTGTGGTGCTTTTATATTCAATACGCGATTATTTCCAATCGTAATAACACAATACATTTTAAAAGTCCCACATACATCTTTTGTGCCGTTGGTTTTTTGCAACTTCACAACCTCAGCAATAATGTATAGCACTGTATCTGAGCCACTGAGAAAAAAAATAAAGGACATGGTGAAAACGTGTATTTTGTGATTAAAGTGGAAATTTCGGCTTGTAATGAATAAGTAAACCTCGTAGTTTGGGCCAGACTTGCATATATTTTTCATATTAGTGCTAAGTGGAATCCCTCCTACATTTTTTTCTGTTTAATATTGTAAGGCTTGCAGCTTAGCACAGACTTGGAAGCCTGCACAAAAATTGTTTGCTCTTTTGGAAGAGAAACTATCTTTGTCAGAAAGCAAGAGAATTAATCAGAAAACAGGCTAGCAAAAAAAAGGTGAACTTGTTTAGAAGAGCTTGAAAGAATCATTGTCGAAGAGAGTAGAGTTCAGGAACCATATGTTCCTTAACATTAAAATAATCGAGATCATGCAGTGAATTTTTTTTTAATCCCAAAGCTAGGATAACAATCTTACTGATCCACCATCCTAAGCAGTCAACAAGTGATGACTTAACAGTAATCAGCAACCAGTTAACAACATGGCCATTAGCACAAGCAAATGCCTCCAAATGGTGGTGTAAAAACAAAATAGACTCCCAAACGAGGAAAAAAAATTCCTCATAACAATGCATGAAATAGATGCAGAACTGAAAATGATAGGAATCACATCAGATTGTGTGGTTATCTATGTCTCACTTTTATGACTGTGCTTTTAGAGACAGGGCCCAGAAAGATGCATTGTCCTTTTTAAACTGATCAATTTTATGTTAATACCATTTTATGACATTCACGTGGCAAGAATATTCAATATCAATCAAAGGTTCTCCATATTTGTTACTGAGAAAATATACACACACAGTGGAGAAGCATGCAGACTTGACATCAACCCTGCTGATTTTTGAGCCAAGGTTCCTGGACCTGTGAAGTAGTAGCATTAATCATTATATCATAGTTCTGCTCAATGGTATTTCAGTTGTTGAAAAAAAGTAACATATGAATAAGCACATTAAGCCATTCTAGATAAGGTAAGAAGCTAGGGATCTAATTTTCTTAGACCCACTAACTGTATGAGAGTCTGTGGCCACAGGCTGATGATGCCTGGATAGTCTTGACAGCTTTCAGTAGGTATCCTAAAGAAATGAAGTACATATGCCCACCAACTAAGTGCTTGGTTGCTGTTGGACATAGAGTGGGAAAAGCAGCATAATTATTTTCAGATTTAGTTGATTTATGACAATGTGTTATGAGTGAATTCATTGTATATGTAATGGCCTTTTGTCTTCCATTATTTAGAATGTCCAATATTCCTGCTTGTTTCCCTTGGCTCTGCCCAGACTGAAAATGTACTTGAAGACTTAAAAAAGTATGTATATTTTTATTACTAAAGGAGAGCCTGACTAAGTTTGTTTGGACCTTATATGCAGTTCACTGATTTTGTATAATATTAAACTGTTTGCTGGTGATGTTTGTGGAAAAAAAAATGTACATGAGAAGTAATGCATAGTAATTGACAGTGCACAAGTAAGAGCATGTCAGATGTGCTTAATTAAATTCATAAAGATATGACAATTTTTATTTTCACTTTGACACTGTATATATTGTATGTGTAGCTGCCGAAATAATAAGGTATGGTCAAGCATGGGTAAAACGCGTATCTAAAGAAATCTCACATTTCCAAAGTTCATTTTGAAAATATTTAGTGAAAGTTAAAAGCAAATAATCCACACAAGAATAAAAAGTAAAATAGTTACACACATAGAATAAAGGCAAAAAAAAAGGAAAAAATGTATCTTGTCTTAAACAGCTTTTCTTGACAAACTTTAATTATTTCTGTACTTAAAAGTTCTTTACTTTTTCTTCTCTACTTAAAGATTCTTAAATTCTTATATACTTAAAGATTCTTAGCTTCTTCTTCTGTATGCTTTAAGCATACGGCACAGCACATGAATTAAGTGCTATTTTCTTACATATTTATTTCACACACTCAAAAGGCCCGTAAGCTGATTGGCGCATAGATAATGTGCCCAGGGACGGTTGAAAACCATATGCCTTCCATTCCTTGCTCAAGGCAAAGCTGTCACTATCTGAAGATTATTGTTTTAGTCAGAACTGTTAGAAGTGGCAGGAAAATATCAACATAGGAACCTCCCATATTTTATGTATTATTATCTAGTAAAATATTCATGAATTTTATACAACTAGGAAAATGGCTCTTATAATATGTTTCTTCTGTGAAAAGTGTTTCTAGTACAGTATTGTTATGAATTAGATGTGTTGCTAAGACTCTATTAATCTCACTTAGCTTTTATATTATTAATTTCATTTTAGTGGGTACTTTCGAGTGTTATACATGACTCCTGAATTCTGCTCTGGAAATACAAATTTACTTAAACAACTCAATCATGACGTAGGTAAGGAAAGTTATTGTATAAAGATTTTTTTTGGCAGTTGTTTTATTCTAATGTATATTTGCCACTTTCTCCATTTCCTCTATTACTGCATATTTTTGACACTGAATATTTTCAGGTCTTCATCCAAAATCTAATATTAGGTAAAGGGAACTTAAGTGAGCAAGTAACAACAATTCAGAACAACATTATTTAATGTTATGAAAAGAAAATTTTAAAAAAGCAAAACTTCAGAAAAAACATACTGTTTGCATCTTTAATTAGCAATCCATTTTATGCTCAAAAGTCAACCCACAGATAGCTGTTGCTCTCTCTGTATTCAATGATTATTTCCCAATTGCACCTGAGACTCAAGTATTCTGTTAGGATATGCTTGACATCAAATGTATTTCCACAGTAAATGATGACGAAAGAAAACAAAACAAAACTGCCACAGAATGTGCATTCTAATCATATCATTAAATACAATAAGCATATTGTATATTTTTTCTGTTATAACTAAACAACATATTTACATATTAATTACATTTCTTAGACATATCCTAACTTAAAAATATTTTAAGTTAGTATTCTGTTTTCATTTTATTGAGCATTTCCTTTAAATGTTTATTTAAAATGTATTTAAAATTACATCCTTAATCTTCCTTGTTTACATGCTTTAAGGGATTACTTTAATAGCAGTGGATGAGGCTCATTGTATATCTGAATGGGGTCATGACTTCCGGAGTGCATACAGAAATCTTGGATTATTAAAAGAATTGCTTCCTAATGTAAGTTGTCTTTTTTTCTTAATAGTACTATTTAATCATATTCAAATAAACACTGTACACTATTCTGTACACAAAATATACAGTGTTTAACTTCAGTGTTAAACTTATACATAAAGTAATGAAGACTTAGTATATTAGGGTTAATCAAAACATCTATTAAATGTTTTTTGCATTGACCCAGTAACTAACTTCAGTCTCAAACTCTCATATCGATATTGTAGCATACTGTCTTGCATTATCTGTTAAGCTAGGACTGTTAACTGAGCACAGGCTCGGAGTGTTTAACACTAGAATTACCAAAGCTTACGAAAAATTGAATCTGGCGGCTTAAATCCTTAAGCACCTCTCCATCAGCGTCTTTTGTCCTGTAAATGTACCGATAAAGACAAGCAGCTAGCAGCCTGCTATTTCATTCCCCACCGCCAGAAGCAGACAAAGTTCTCCCAGCTCATGCCTTGATTACCTGGGAGTGAAGTGCTGGAGTTTTAGAGTGGAAATAATAGATCGTTATGTGGATCAGCAATTTCTTACCGCACGCCGAAGCTGTTGCATCGCCCTGAACCTTTGTGAAAGTGTTTATTTGATCTTTGGACTTCAGGCTTCACACATTATATAGTTTATGCCTACATTTTGTCATGTATTACTAAAATATGAAAAATATTTCTGTTTTAACAATGTGTTTACACAGATTATTATAGACACGGAACACAGATGAAATGCATGTGTTCCAAATAACAATCTATTATTTCCACTCTAAAATTCCAGCACTTCACTCCCAGATAATCAAGGCATGAGCTGGGAGAACTTTGTGCACGTTCTGCGGTGGTGTGGGAGGATAGAATATCAGGCTGGTCGCTGCTTGTCTTTATTGGCACATTTACAGGACAAAAGACGCTGATGGAGAGGTGCAAAGGGATTTAAGACGGGCCGGATTTATGAGTTTTTTTTGTAGGCTTTGGTAATTCTAGTGTTAATGCAACAACAGTGAAGTACAAAACCTTATAGCATTTGCATACATAAACACATCAATGTATTACACAGTAAAACAGAAACGAATCTTGGTTGTTAAAAATCGTGATATTAGTCCTGTAAACACAAGAATTGAATTATGATCAGTGAATTATAACAGTGGAGAAAAGGAAAACAAAAACTTTACTTAACAGCATTACATAGTTAGGAGCAGGTGCTTCTAAAAATAGCAATGGATACTAAAAAATAAACTTCAGACGAGGGCATATGATAGTTCATAATAATTATAAATCTTTATTTTAGAAAAAAACCTCTCAACTGTAACTGCAGTTTTAACTGGTGTATCAGTAAATCTTACAATGGTGTTCTGAACTTAAATGATGAATCTTCACTGTATCTTCAAGATCAATGGGATATTACTTACACTAATAGACCAATCATTGCACAGTTCTGTTGCCCTCTAGCTATAGTCTTGACTTTCCACAGTAGTTTTGTTTTATCCCTGAAATTCTTAGATACTTCGAGGGCCAACATCTTCATTTTGTAAGGTATGTTCCTAAGATTTAAATTTTTGATGAGTTCTCTTAAATATATAGTATATAGTTAAATTTTATATATAATAAAATATATTAGCTTCGGAATCGGTTAGAAAATGTAGCTAATTAATCACATAACTGTATGGAATTAATTGCAATTAATCGCATCTAACATTAAAACATACAATCATAAATTAGATGCATAAATCATGAAGTAAATATACACTGAATCACAGAATTAATGTAGAATCATCACAAATTAATTTTTAAAAATGTAATGGCATAGTTTAAACTTAAACAATGATTTGAAACCTGACATTTTAACAAAACACTGCTTTAGCAAGCACATCCTAAATTTGAATGCCTTCCTAAAAGGCAAGTTGAAAAGAAGGCAATAAGAAAACAAGGCTATTGTATTAGTTCTCAGATTGGTATGGCATTTGAGACATAGACGTATCAAAGTAGAATTAAATGATTGAAACAACAGTAGACTTTGAATGGACTGCTAAAGACTGACTTAACTGAAATAAGCATCTCTTAAGAGGGCATACATTAAAACATGTATTAAAACTCTGCAAATGCCATCTTCATTTCTTCTTCACCATCAATGACTTTATAATTATACTGTAAACGTGTTTTTCAACTGGTGCGCAATGAGAGCAACCGAGGTGTCCCATATAAGACTGCCTGTATGAGCGGGAAAAAGACAGGTAAGTTGGGAAAATGCATCCAAAATGCTCACTAACTGCAGTGTCTGCGAATGTCAACCCTCAAGCTGCTTTTTTGCAGCTGGAAGCATTCCGGTTTCCCTGGTCGCCTTCCCGCAGCACTTCCGGTGTGGCTGAAGTGCTGAGGACCAGGGCTCTCCAGGCATTGGTGCGCCCCTGGCAGTGACCATGGGCCCCTATAGGGTTGAGCTTCCAAGCACAGTTCCTGTGGTCCCCAAAGCCACCAGGGCGGTTGCCCCTGTGGTCTGGAGGAGGCGTAACCACTCTTCCGTCCTTCTGAGCATCCGCTGGTGCCACCGCAGTCCCTTGGCACAAAAACCAATTTTGATATATATATATATATATATATATATATATATATATATATATATATATATATATATATATATATATAAATATATAAAGTATACATATGTAATTCTTTAGGTTCATACATTTTGCATTATTGTTTCGTAATTTAAAAAAAAAAAAAAAAATTAATGAAAATGCTGTCCTGACCAAAGCACTGCCTGAAATGATCTCTCGTGTCGGCCCTGGATGCGCCAGTATTTTTTAACACGTTAAAACGATGGAATCTCTGAAGCCTACAAAAAAAGCTGTAATGCCGGGCCACCTTAAATTCCTCCACACCTTTTCATCACCATCTTTCTTTTGCAAAAATGTTAATTGACACAGGCAGCAACCAGACTGCTTTTCCATCCCCCACCAAGGTGGCAGAAGTTCTCCCGGCTCAAGTGTCTGTTTATCTAGGTGTGAGGTGCTGGGAGTTGTACAGAGTAAATAATATATTGTTATTTGGAATACATGCATTTCATGTGTGTTCTGTGTCTACAATGATCTGGGTAAATGTTGAATGACAGGATTTCCTGAGCACATAAATAGAAACTTTTTCAATGTTATAGTAATAAATATGTGAAGTGTATAATTCATAAAGACTTTAGTCTAAATATCAAATAAACATGTGCGCTTTTATTCAAGAATATAACCATCCATCCATCCATTATCCAACCCGCTATATCCTAACTACAGAAAAAAAATCATTCATTTACATGTTGCTATCATTAAGTTAAAAAACAAAGCTCAAATGTCAATTGATAGAAAGTTCACGTCTTCTTCGATGGAACAGAGGTAAGAACTGTTGCATTATCTCCAAAAGGCTGTGGGTTCAAGTCTGGGTCCTTCCCTTTTTGAGTAGTGAACTGCTATTGTTATTACTATTACATAATAAAAACATACATTTGATTTGAGTCTGTAACACCCGGTGTAAATTTTTGCTACCCCTGTAAAAGATATCGCTGAAGGGATATAAGCAGACACACAAATGCTGTTGAATCATGTCTTCTTGGTATCTTTTTGTCACTTTAATTTTTTGTTATTCAGTTTTATTCTTGAATAAAAGCACACTTGTTTCATTATACCTTTGCAAAAGTGTTTATTTTATATTCCAGTACCCACTTGAATGAGATCAAATCTGTTTCTGCCTCTCTTGTGCATGCACACATACATTCATGCATGAAAACGTCATTATTTGAAAATGCTATTTCATTTAAACACGAGTTGTCATTTGAACATTTTTTTCGATCTTGCCCAAACCCCGTGTTATAGTGCATGGTACTGAGAATGCAGGCAGGCTACTTCTTTTTGGGCGCATATACCGTTAGCATAGTACTGCCAGATCTAAACACCAGCATGGAGAATTGCTTGTGTACTAAAGTGACTTTAGCTTCAGGTGGAAATTCCTGTCCCATTTTATTTATGGTGCCAAGCAGAGTTGTGTTGCAGTGCAGCAGTCTGTTAGGTTTTTAAAGCAATGTGAAGAAGTTGTTTGTTGTTACAGCTCTGCCTTTTTTCCAGAAATGTCTCCATTTGCTTTTAATATCGCAGTCTCGGAAAGTCTTTCTCCCGTGGAATAACTGGAATCTTTTTCTAAATAAGGAGTGGCATTGCACATGTACTTTGTTTCCAAATCTACTGCAAATCAGAAGTTTATGCCAAATTTGTTAGGCTTGGTCGAGATGTATTGCAAGAAACGATATTGTGCTTTGGTTGGAAACAGTTGCTCATCAATAGTAGTGTTGCCCTGCGTTGTAACTCAAAACACAGCTGTCAACAAAATGTTGCCAGATGTCAGAGATCGCAGCAAATCTGTTGTTTTTCACATGTTCTGCACGGGTGTCTTTGTTACAACAATACAAATGCCACATGATTGTCTGATTGCGGTCAAGGAGCATTGTATCTTTGATTGGTGGTGCAACAAATAGTTCTGAGTAGGCATTAATCACAGCACCAACTGTGGTTATTGCTGCTCTTGTGAAAAGGATGGAGATAAAAACGCCATCAACTCAGAGAGGGAGAGGCAAGTTCGTTGTACCACTTGAACATCACTGACAGAATTGATTTTTTTTTTCTTTGATTATAGTCTTGAATAAAAGCACATGTTTATTTGATATTTGGACTAAAGTCTTCACACATTTTACACCTCAACTCATTATTACTCTAACGTGAAAAAAGTCTCTGCTTTAGTTATGCGTTCAACATTTCTTTCCTCGCATTTCCTGTCATACTACATTTAGTAGTAGTAGTTTATTTTTATAGCGCCCTTCACAGACAAAAGGTCACAGAGCACGGAACAGCAAATACAGTACAAATACAACAGTTAAAACAAAACATAAACAAAGCCAATAAAAATAATAAATAAACTAGAACTTTCAGCACTGTTTAAAAGCTTGTTTAAAAAGAAATTTATTTAGTGTTTTTTAAAAGAATCATCAGACTCCACTCCATGCAGCCCACAAGGCAGGCTATTCCATAGTCTTGGTGCCACAGACTGAAAGGCATGATCCCCATGGGTTTTTAGCCGAGTGCATGGGGCAACTAGAAGGCTGTGTTGCCCAGAGCTGAGAGTCCGACAAGCTGCATGGCACTGGAGCAGGCTGGTTAGCTACTCAGGAGCTTGTCCATGCAAAGCTCTGAAAGTAAGTACCAAAACTTAAAAATGAATTCTATAAAACACTGGGAGCCAGTGCAGTGTGTATAAAATGAGGGTGGTAAGATCACTCCGCTAGCACGAGTTAGAGCCAGGCATCTGCATTTTGAACAAACTGAAGATGTGAGAGAGAGGACACGCTCAAACCCGTAAAGAGAGCATTACAGTAATCAAGCTGTGAGGAAATAAAAGAATGAACGAGCATCTCCAATGCTGATATACAGCATTTCTTAGTTTTGAGAGATTTCTTAAATGAAATAAACACGAGCGGCTGACTGATCTTAAATATTCATCAAACGTCAGGGATTGGTCGAAAATAGCCCCAAGGTTACGTAGACTCGACTTAATAACAGGAGAGACAGAAGATAATTTTAAACTGATCTCACAATAAAGAACAGGAGGAGCAACAATTAGTACCTTGGTCTTTCCTGAATTCAACTGCAGGTAATTACTACTGAGCCAGTTGTTAACCTGAGACTGACAATCAACCAATGTGACCAAAGTATTAATTTGGTTAGTCTTCAATGAAAAATAAAGCTGTATATTATCTGCATATAGATGATACAAAATATCCTTAAAACAGTTAAGAATCTGTGATAGGGGAAGAATATATAAAGAGAAAAGTACAGGTCCAAGAACTGAGCCCTGTGGCACTCCACAAGTCAAAGGAGCAGAGTCAAATGAAAAGCCAGCCACACCGACTGAGAAACCCTTATTCAACAAATAAAGAGGAGAACCACTCCAAATTAGAGCCAGAGACACCTAACAGCTCTAATCTATTAATTAAGATCTGATGGTCCACTGTATCAAAAGCTGCGATAAGATCTAACAGTACAAGCACAGAGCACCGGCCTGCATCAGCAGCAATTAAAAGTTCATAAAAAACTTTTAGAAGAGCTGTTTCTGTAAAATGTTGCCTCGGAAAACCAGAATGAAAAGAATCAAAGAACCGCTGCTCCTCTAAGAAGACACAAAGTTGCAGTTCAACCACCTTTCCCAAAACTTTGGCAATAAAAGGCAGTTTTGAAATTGCCATGTAATTACTCAAAATAGAAGGATCAGAATTAGATTTTTTCAACAGCGGCTGAATTACAGCATGTTTAAAATAATGATGGAACCACACCAGATCTCAAGGAGCAATTTATGATATTCAAAAGGCACGGACCTATACAACTCAGATTTTAACATTAATAATGTTGGCAACAGGTCAGTAGGACACGATGAAGGTTTCATCTTCCTGAGCGTCAGAAAGATCAGAAAGTGAAACTTCTGAGAACACAAAAGACTCGGAATATGAGTTAATGAGACCACTAGGTAAGACAGCTGGAACAATATTAGCCCGAACAACATTAACCTTGCCAATAAAAATGTAAGAAAATTATTGCAGTCACTTTTAGAAAAAACCTGAGTAATAGATTGAGATGGAGAAATAATATTGTGAATAGTATCAAATAGCACTTTGGGATTGCGATTGTGAGTCTGAATAAGATTAGAAAAATAAGCTGTTCTAGCATCCCTAACCAAAGAATTAAAAGAAGCAAGTAAATCCTTTAAGCACGAAAGATGAACTTCCAGATTAGTGGACTTCCTTAGGCACTCCGCTTTTCAACATTTACCTAGATTGTTGTAGACATGAACACACATGAAATGTATGTATTCCAAATAACGATACATTATTTACCCTATACAATTCCAGACACTTAACTCCCAGATAAAGAGACTTCAGCGTCTGACTTGACTTCAGTTGCATTTATGGGGGATGAGTGAGCAGGCTGCCTGTTGCAGTTGCTGATTAACACATTTGCAAAACAAAGTTGCTGATGAAGAGGTGCGAAGGAGTTTAAGGTGGCCTGGCATTACGACTTTTTTCGTAGGCTTTAGAGATTGTAGTGTTAATGAAAGGTACAGTATCTGGTGATACTGCCTCTGTATGGTATTAAATCTCAATCCAGGCTCTTTATGCGTAGCTATTCGCTGATGTAATAAACTTTCTTCTTCTGTGAATTTCTCTCTGACTGAATATGGTTTTTATGCATGGTTCTTAGTGGCTAAGGAAAAAGCAACTTGTCTTGTTTTTTTCAATTTGTTTAGAGCTAATCATCTGTGATGGTCAATGTTGTAAACTCGTCCTGTAGCACTTGTTTCAAAAGAGTCCACAGACTGAGGTTTACTTAGTTATGTTGACCTCTTTTTGTATGTGACTTTGGATAAATGTATCTTCTAATTGAATAAATGCAAATATAAGGTGCATCAGTGGTTATCAGTCATTGTTTGCCTGTGATAGCTTTTTCTGACAATCTCCTTAACTTCCTTCAATAACAGTTTACTTGCACTTCAAAAACAGGTGAATCAAATTTCCTTATATTGACTTGGCCCACGGCCTTGTCTTTTTGAATGTCATTTTATTGATCTGCAAAATACTTCTCTACTTACTCTTTTCAGTACCTGCCATTATGATTTCTGTCTTTACCCCTTCAGAGATGGGTTTTGGAAACTTTCAAAAGGATTTTTCAAGAATTCATGTGTTTTCTTTATTCTCTCGCATCATTATTTGCTATTGCTTCTTTAGATTTTTTCACTCTTTAAATAGTTAAAATATTAGTCCTTAGCAGCAACCATTTCCTTGTTGAAATCCAGTGAAATTGGTATTTCTTAAATTAACCCATTTAATGGTCATTTCTTTGCTTGGTATTCCTTAATGCCTCCTTTACCAGGTGAAAACAGGTCATACAGTGTCATTAAACACTTTTGGTAGTAATGACATAACTGTTACTATCATAAACTGTCCGACACTGTATACAAATTTTATATATTTTTGGTTTCCCTTTTTTTGCATGTTAGGTCCCCATTGTAGCCTTAACCGCTACTGCAAGTCCTTCCATTCGACAGGATATAATCAAAAGTTTGAACCTGGATAACCCTCAGATCACATGCACTAACTTTGATCGACCAAATCTCTTCCTGGATGTTCATCGTAAATCTGGAAGCATAATCCAAGACATAAAGAAGTTCCTTATTAAAAAGGATGTGTAAGTCTCTTAATTGCCAAATTAGTAGAACTATAGAGTTAAATATTTTAAACACTTAACAATAACGTATTTAAATAAAGTTGTAAGCTGTTTATCTTTTTTTCTGTTTGTTCACGATTTTTTGATTTTCACGAAATTTTGCTTGTTGGTAAAACCTAAAATATAAGCTATATGGTGTAATGAGAAGGGTTGTATGGTGGGGTTGGCACACCAAAAATCAGTGCTGACATGGGGACTACAAATCCCATCAGGCAGGAGCAGTGCACAGGGGCTGTTGGGAGGACACAATTACCACTGTGCATTGGTAAAGTGGGATCTAATCAAGGAATACCGGTGTTACTCTTTTTTCTCAGTTAACTTTGGATTACGACTTTTGCCCAAGGGTATGTGATATTGTCTCATTGTGAGTTGTTTTTAGCCGTATTAAATTTCCAAAGGGTTGTTTTGCCAGTTTATTTTCATCGAGACCCTTTTCTGAGAAATAATACGCTTCCAAAGTAGTATATGGTTTTGCCAAACCCTTAATAAGCAATGTTCCTTTCTTTCACCATATCAAAAAACTTTTAACACTAGAATTGCTAGGCATTTTTTCAGTTCTGTAATCGACAAGGCTACACCAACTGTAGCTGAATTCTTTTATTCTCACTATTGGCCTATCAGCTTGACATCCTGATAACATATCTCTACTGCCATATCCCCAAAAGTCACAGATATCATAGTACAGCTTGAGTGAACATGAAAATAATTTGTTTCATGGCACACAGCATATTGTTTCGAATATATTCACTTTAAGTATTAGCAAACATTTTCAATTAAAAACAAAGTGATAAAAAAAGCCCCATGGGTTGTGTGGCCTTGGGGCAGAAAACTTCTTTGTTATTTATTAGTAAAAGGCAAAACAACCTATTTAACACTAGAATTACCAAAGCCTACAAAAAAACTTGTAAACTCGGCCCACCTTAAATCCCTTCGCATCTTTCCGTCAGCATCTTTTGTCTTGTAAATGTGTCGATCAAGCAGCCTGCTATAACCACCACAACACCATCAACCCCGATCGGGAAGGGCAATAGGTTCACCCAACTTGAGCCTTGATTATCTTGGAGTGAAGTGCTGGAGTTTTAGAGGGAAAATAATAGATTGATATTTGTAACACATGCATTTCATTTTATCTTGGTAGAGTGTTGTGATGTAGGATTTTGCATATAACTTGATAAATGTTTTGTATGTCTTTATTTATAATTTAGGCAAACCAATGTAATTTAGTGGTACCTTGGTGAGAGGCATTCTTGTTTATCCCCCATGTTTACTTAGACTTTTCTTTGTAATTTTACGACAGGATTTGGGGATGTGTCTTAAACCAGTTTGATGAGCATTTCTTTGCTAAAGTCTTTTCTCCCATCCCCCACACAAAGCCAGGTTAGTGTAATATATGGTCTTGGGGGGGCAGAAGATAAGATGTTCTATTTCACCCATTGGTCTGAGGTATGGCTGTTTGGAATTGGCTTGTCTCAGAGGCCTTAAGTACCATGATGTCCTATTGGTTCTAGGAATTGGAGAGAACATCTATAAATGTACTTGCTCAACCACATTCTCTCTCTCTGACTGACTGACATATGATGAAGAAGCATCTCTCTGACTGACCCACATATGAAGAAGCATCTCTGCTGACCTGTGATGATGAAGACAACACAATGAAGAGCACAGCTCAGCAGCCATATTGAACAGACATGTGGCTGAAAGCTGAGCACCAACGATGCCTTAACTAGAGACATTTTTAAGTAACTGCAAGTCTGTGTGCCACCTGAATTACACATCACCATTTTATCAGGTTGTATGGTTGCCAATATTCAAATGTACTTTGCATTTTGTTATTATTTATGAATATTATCAGTAATACATTATTTTATGTGTAACTTAACTCCTGCTTGTCTTTTACTACATCTAATTGCCTGAGGTTATAGATATAGAAGGGAAGGTGGGGATAAGTTATATACAGTGGTAAGTCTGTGAGATTAGGTATTCTAAGGCTACATATTAATAATACAATAGGGACAGTAGAGCAATATATATTACTCTACCAAGATAAAACAATTGGCGTAGTCGGAGCAGGATTTTGGGGTAACCAAGTTTTGCACCCTGTTTGCAAATACTGTTTTGATGTATGTGTTTGTTTATGTATGTGAATTTTAGGGCACTCCAGTGTACAAATGCGGTGGAAGTAAAACATTGTTTGGTTGCTGAATGGAATATAACCAACAAAGTGTAGAGACTTCATGTGTGTCACAAGGACACCCGCATGTTTGTTAGTACTGGTGGTAGTGAGTCCCTAATTAAAGTGCTAGGGAGTGGTGAAAGATGCATGCGTCATTCATACGGCATTTAAGTGGTTAAAGTGCTAGGGAGTGATGGGACATGCATCATTCATTCATACGGTACTTATTCGTTTAGAATCTTTGTGTATGTATGTGTATGTTTGCTTACAGGGGCAAAAGTAGGCCAACCCATAACGAATTTGGCAAATTGTATTAGAGAGAATTGTAGACTTAGAAATGCCTAAGTTCATTTTAAAGTCAGCCATCTTCCAGTGGAGTGGCAGAGGAAGCAGGCTAAAGCTAGGAAACCTGTAGTTCAGGTAGAGAAAGCAGAAGCTGAGCTGAGTGTGCCACAAAATGGAAGGGGTCTGGAAGGATTAAAAGCAAGAAAACAGAGATCAGGTTTAAAGAAGACAGCTGCTGTTATAAGAGGTTTACTAGCTTGTATTATTGGTAATAAGGAAGATCATGATAAGGAAGAAAATAGCAAAGTGAATGAAAGTGAAAGTTATGGAATGTTGAGTGAGAGTTTTGAAAGATGTAACAGTTGGTGTGATAATTGTGAAGTGTCAGCATGTAGAACATCCACTGCTAAAGTAGAAAGCAGTGAAAGAAGTGGAAAAAAGAAATGTAAACCATCCATGGTGAAAGTTAGGGCAACAGTAACCAGATCGGACTGGAACCCTAAAACATGGGTGGGTGACTTACATGAGACAGATGTGCTCAGATAAAGAGTGGGAATGTGAGTGTGAGGAAAAGGAGAGATGAAAGGAAGGAAAACAGCAAGGGTGTTTTCTTCCTTTATTCTCCACTGCACCACAATCTCCAAGTAATTCTGAGGCCTGTCCAGTATTTAAAGAGCATGCTACACTGATAGATATTTCACCACTGTTAGGAAAGGTAACCAGTGCTGCACTGAAATTTGATTTAGGACAAAGAGATCAGACAGAAGGCAGAGGAGCTGGTGAGTGTGAATGGCAATTGTTGACTAGAGGGCATGAACTGGATATTGGCATATGGATACTGAGTAAAGAAAGTGTGGAATTAAAACAAAGAACAATGGAAATGAAAGGAATTCAAGTGCTTGTGTGTGAAAGGTCTGAATGTGCTAGTGCAAGAATGGCTGAGTTGGAAAGAAAGTGCACCAGTTTAGGAGTTGGTTTGAATGAAACAGGACAAGCCAAAGAACAAAGGATGGGGGATGGTGCAGCAGGAAGCTCAGCTAGCAAGCCAGGAATGCACAGGGGTGTGAAGGTCCTAACAGCTGTGCTAGGGCCAGCAGTAATTAAAAACCACACACACTTAGGTCCAGTAATTCGACAATTTTTTCAAAAAAAGGGAGGGCTTCCCCCCAAAAGGGGAAAAAACGGTCTTTAGAAAAAAACCGGATTTTAGAAATTGGGGTTTAAAATTGGGTTTTTTAGAGGGGTTTATCCCCCCCAAAAAACCATAAAAAAAAAGGACACACAGGGAAAAAAAAGGGAAAGGGGGGAAAAAAAAAAAAATTTTTCAAATTTTTTCCTTTTTAAAAGTTTTTTTTTTAAGGTTTTTAAATGGTTTGGTTTGGGGGTAAAAAAAGGGGGAATTAGATAAATCCACAAAACGGTTCCATTCTTTTTTTGGGCAACCCCGCCCTTTTCCAAAACTGGGAAAAAGTTTTTGGTTTTTACAGGGGCAGCCAAAAAAAATTTGGGGTTTTTGGGTTTATTTTAGAGTAAAGAAAAAAGAAAAACCGGGAAAAACAAAAACAAAGACATAAAAAAATAAGGCTCAAGAAAAATTATGGGGAAAAAGAACGTAAAAGGATGAAAAAAAGGACTAAAAAAAGGGTTTTTAAAAAAAGGTTTGCATTTCAAAAAAAAATTTTTAAGGGGTGGGAAAAAAAAAACTTTGATCCAAAAAAAAAAGGTTTTTGGTTAAAGTAAATTTGAAATTTTAAAAAAGGGAAAAAAATAAAAAAGAAAAGGGCAGAAAATTTTTAACTTTTTAAAAAAGGGCGCTTAATTTGGGAAGGCCCTTGGGTATTTAAAAAGGGGAAAAATTAACCCTTTTGGGGAAAATTTTGGGGAGGCCCAAAAAGTGGGCAGAAGGGGTTTAACAAAATATCAGGGGGAAAACCAAAAATTAAAATTTCCCCCGGGTATAACAAAGTTTGGTTATGGGGTGAGTTGCCCAAAGGTAAAAGGTATGGAGCCCAAAATTCACCCCGGAAAAAGGAAAGAGGCAAATCAACCCCAAATTTTAAAAGGGACAATTTTTTTAAAAAGATGGACATCCTGAAAAAAAGAATGGGTTTAGGCACCCGTCAAAACCTTCAAATTTTTTTGTTAATTTAAAAATTTAAAAGTTTTTAATATTTTAAAAGGGGCAATTAAGGGTTTGGGGAAAAACGTTTTCCCCTTTTGACTTTTGTTTTTAAGGGGGGGGGGGTTTCCCTTTTAACCCCTCTATTTTTCCCCCCAAAAAAGGGAAAGGGGAATAAAGTCTGGGGGGGCCCAATTCTTCAAATTTTTTTAAAAAAATTTTTGGGAAAAAACGGCCTTTTAAACCCAGACAAATTCAAAATTTTAAATTTGAAGACTCTTAAAATTAAAAATTTTTTGACACTGCAAAAATTTGGGGTTTTTTAAAAATTTTTTTTAAAAATTTATAAAAAGTTTTTAGCTTTTTTTAAAATTTTGGCAAACCAAATTAATTTTTGGGGGCCGGTGAAGGGTTTTTAACCCCCTTTTTTCCCTTTTTTTTTTTTTAATTTTTCCCGGTTTGGGGTTTTTCAAACCATTTATACTTTTGAAAGTCTTTTTTTTAATGAAAATTATGAAAATATTTTGGGGAAAAGGTAAATTTCCCATTTCCCTTGGGGGTAGGTGTTTGGGTTGGAGCTAAGGGGCCCCAAACCAAAACATGGTTTAAATTAAAACATTATAAAACTCCCAATTCTCTTTGATTTAAAAAATGATAAAAACCCTAACTGACCCACTTTTAAAATCCCCCTCCCCTATAAATTACTAAGGAAAATTTTAAACCAATAAAGAACCCAAAAAATTTTAAAAAAAAAATAAACATTTTAAAAATTTTTCCCTTTACCAAAAAATTTTTTTTGGGGGAAAATTTTTTTGTTTTTTTTTAGAATTTTTTTATTTTTTAAAACCCCTTTTTTTCCCTTAATTTTTTTAAATTTTAAAAAA
>NW_024385483.1:0-13492 GCF_016835505.1 Polypterus senegalus
AGAAAGATAAAAGTCGGGGGCAGGGAAGAGGCAGAAAGTCCTGTTTAATTTAAAAACAAGACAAACCATTAGGGTCGCTCTGGTCATAAGTTGTATGTCTAAAACATAAAATAGAATGTTTTAACGGTCTCCCTTCTGCCTCCATTCTCTTTATGTCAGGGCTTCAAGCATCGAGAAAAGATAATGAGGGGACATTTCCCACATTTACTGACTGTCAAAAGGTTTTCCATTATCGAATAATTACAGTCACTTTTATTACTTTGTAACAAAAATTATCAGCCTAAGATACAAACTGTACCATTTTACAGAGCAAACATGAGATGTTTCTTTTGTGTTTTTGGTGGTCTGGTTATCCAAAATGCTTTACTCATCTGCTTAATATTATCTGGAATGTTTTGAAACAATCAAGTACTTCTACTCATACTGAACATAAGAAAATATAGCATTATTACACCCAGTTCGAGGTGTGAAGGAGTACAGGGCACAAAGCAGAAAACAGCACTGGACAGGACATCAGTCCATCCACATGGTCCAGCCACAGTCTGGAGTTTCTAATTGACCTAACCTTTATGCTTATGTACCTGGAGGAGAACTCACACTGACATGACTCTAACGCATGAAGCAGCAACACTGACCACCATGCTTTGTTTTCCAGTGACAGGTAGAAAGAGATGCATAATATCCAATCAAGCAATAGAAGCTGTAATGGTGGAAGATTAGATAAGATTAGATCTTTATTGTCCTCATGCATGGTAACAGAACAGCAGAGTGAAATTCTCATACCACAATTCTGGAAGTATACTGGCATAAGTATACTTGCAGTATAAGATGATGTAAAATAAATACAGCAATTAAGAGATGCAGAACAATAGCCTTATGCACATAGAGCAAAAACAAAACTGTAAAGACATAAAGATTGTATTAAACAGTAGTGGGAAATAAAAATATATAAAAATGATTTTTAAGGGAATGATTTTACTCAAAAATGTACTAAAAGTTTTTTCTTGTACTAAAATGTTATTAATAAAAATAGTGGGCAACATAAAAGAATTAACTTAATTCAATTAAAATGCATAGGTTTGTTAAAGTGAAATTTCTAACCAGCTTAACTATGGAAAGAAATGACACATCACATAAAAGTGATTAAAGTGTATATGATAATGGTTATAATTCAAGAAATTTTCAAATTGTAAGAGTTATTTTTTTGGAATCGTTTAAGGAATCTATGCATAGATAGATAGATAGATAGATAGATAGATAGGATAGATAGATAGATATGATAGATAGATAGATAGATAGAGTCAAATGAAAATGTTTGGGAACCTCTTAATTCTTTGATTTTTGTTTATCATTGGCTGAGTTTCTCAAAGTAGCAACTTCCCTTATATCACATGCCTTATGAAAACATTAGTATTTCAGCAGTGACATAAGTTTATTGGATTAACAAAAATATCGCCATAACAAAATTAGACAGGTACATAAATTTGGGCACCCCAACAGAGATATGACATCAATACTTAGTTGAGCCTCCTTTTGCAATATAACAGCATCTAGACGCCTCCCTATAGCCTTTGATGAGTGTCTAGATTCTGGATGGAGGTATTTTGACCATTCTTCCATATAAAATCTCTCCAGTTCAGTTAAATTTGATGGCTGCTGAGCATGGACAGCCTGCTTCAAATCATCCCATAGATTTCGATGATATTCAAGTCAGAGGACTGTGACGCCATTCCAGAACATTGTACTTCCCTCTGCATGAATACCTTTGTAGATTTTGAACTATGTTTTGGGTCATTGTCTTGTTGGAATATCCAACCCCTGTGTAACTTCAACTTTGTGACTGATGCTTGAACATTATCCTAAAGAATTTGTTGATATTGGGTTGAATTCATCCGGACCCTCGACTTTAACAAGTCCCTGAACTAGCCACACAACCCCACAGCATGATGGACCCTCCACCAAATTTGACAGTAGGTAGCCGGTAGTTGTTCTTGGAATGCTGGTGTTCTTTTTCCGCCTATGCAAAGCGCTTTTGTTATGACTAAATAACTTCATTTTTGTCAGTCCAAAGCACTTTGTTCCAAAATGAATCTGGCTTTGTCTAAATGAGCATTTGCATACAACAAGTGACTCTGTTTGTGGCATGAGTGCAGAAGGGCTTCTTTCTCATCACCCTGCCATACAGACATTCTTGTGCAAATTGTGTTGCATTGTAGAACGATGTACAGATACACCATTTGCAGCAAGATGTTCTTGCATGTCTTTGGAGGTGATCTGTGGGTTTTCTGTAACTATTCTCACAATCCTGCACATATGCCGCCCTGTATTTTTCTTGGCCTGCTAGACCTGGTTTTAAAGCAACTGTGCCTGTGGCCTTCCATGTCCCGGATACATATTCCTTACAGTTGAAACTGACAGTTTAAACCTCTGAGATAGCTTTTTGTAGCTTTCCCCTAAACCATGATACTGAACAATCTTTGTTTTCAGATCTATGAGAGTTGCTTTGAGGATCCCATGCTGTCACTCTTCAGAGGAGAGTCAAAGGAAGCACAACTTGCAATTGACCACCTTAAATACCTTTTCTCATGATTGGACACACCTGTCTAAGAAGTTCAAGGCTTAATGAGCTAATCCAACCAATTTGTTGCAAGTAATCAGTATTGAGCAGTTACATACATTCAAATTAGCAAAATTACAAGGGTACCACATTTTGCACAGACAGTTTTTCACATTTTATTTAATTTCATACAACTAAATACTGCTTCACTAAAATCTTTGCTCGGAAAACACCCCAGTACTCAGATGTTCCTAGGAAATGAAAGCCATACCACTGTTATCTTTTTTGTTGAAAGTAGAGTAAATTATTATGCAGGCTCTCTACTTTTCATACTGTAGACAGACAGACAGGCAGGCAGGCAGACAGAGACAGACATACAGACAAATCGATCTTTATTTATCCCCAGAGGAAATTTGGCCCTTTACAGAAGTTCCTTTAAATAAATAAATAAATAAATATATACACACATTATGGTCTGAACACACACTGGAATTACTATAAATGAAGAAAAATCACAAACTGTTATTAAAGAAAGTGGCTTAACAAAACAGTTGATACATTTTAACTACACTTCAACACTGTCTTTGAAGAAAAATAGTAAAGCCATTTAATTAAAAGTGGTTAATATCATTATGAAAGCATGATTCCAGTCTAATTGTAATAATATTAGCTTACAATACAAAATACATAATGGTTATCAAAATATAGGAATCTCAAAACAAAGTTTTTTGTAATAACGTTAAATTTAAAAGCCTTATATTTTTATATAACTAGGGGCTCGCTCTGCTCACTCCGCCAACCCCTGTGTTTGGTTAATTGAATATACAATTTTAATTTTTTCTTTGAAATTGTTTCAATTTCATTATTTGCATTTTTACTTTTAAAGCTTCATTAAAACAATATTTTTGGAGACACATTGTGGCAATGCAACGATATAACTGCCCATAGAGTGAATATTGTTTCTGTTTCTCTAATAAATTTTTCTAATGTTTGTCCCTGTGATTTATTGATTGTAATAGCAAAAGCTTATTCTCACGTAAACTCTAAACATTTTAATATGAATGGCATATCACAATCTCCTTTGGTGTGTAATGTTATTCCCAGAATATAAACATTACCTTTCTTTTCCATTTAAAATTTACATCGTTCTCTGTGATCATCAATATACACCCTGACCAAATTGTGTATTCCTTGAAATTCAACTTGTCGCTGTTTTAACTGTTCCGGGACCTACAGATTCTCATAGCGTATGGTCTATTATTGTGTTAATCCACGCTTTGTGGATTGAATGATGCAAATGCTAAAAGACTTTGTTGTCTACTCTTTGCTTAATTTTCTGACCTCGACTTGTCCTGCTGTTTTTTCAGTTACACCTGGTTCTGATGATTAATCACCTTGTTTGCGTGTAATGCAATCTTTTCTATCTTTTTCTTTGATACTGTAGAACTGACATGATAAAGTGTCACAAAAGTTTTACTTGAACAATCGCCGACTTCCTAACCCCAAACACAACTTTCTAGCACCCTCTCCAATCTCTCATCCCCGCCTCACCCCCTACGCATCAATCAATACCCGCTATCAGTCTTCTGTGCTGTACTCTGCCCTCCCTAATTTGATCAAACAGTCACTTAAAACCAAAAGGCCTCAACCTGGCTGGGACGCACAATACTTTCAAATTTTACTGCTTTCATATTCTGTACCTTCTCTGCATGTGTATCCATATCATTTGTTTGAGCCTTCGAATTCCACTGCTTTCATAATCTCTTATCTGCCTTTTTTTCTCTCCAATGCCTTTGGGTCTCTATACTCAGTATTGTCCTTATATCGCTTTATCTGTGCTTACAGCTGGATGTGTGTGTGCTACGTGCTTTTACATGACTGGAGTGCTTTTGATGGGTTTGCTCTTATATGATATCTTTTGTAAATAGGTCGTGTCTTGTAAGAATTCATGTTCCACGCCCCCGCGAGACAACCCCGGGACGATCTCTGGGCATCAAGTCTCATGTTTGCAGTCCCATGAGACGCCCGTGGGAAGTCTCTTTTTGTCTTGCAGCTCTTTTAAATGTCTTCCGAGAACTTCCGGAAGATCACTTATCGTCACCTTGCTTTTGCTTTCCAGGATTTTTTTTTTTTTTATAATAGAGATATAAACATTCTAAAAGCAACAAAAGTTTTGCTTCTGTTTGCAAATGCTGATAGCAAGGTTCGGATTTTTTAGCACTCCAACCAGATACCTTCAGTGTTTTAGGTTTTGTATTCCAAACCTTTGGACATGCTCCAAGAGTACATGTGTGTGTTTCGGGGGTGTGTGTGGGGTCCTCCCATTTCCTGAAGACATGCATGTTTGACTATTCCATCCATCATTTCTTTTTCTGGCATGTGGGAATGATTGCTTTTCCTAGCATCTTTGGAAAGAAGGATGGGAAAGCACCTTAGACTGAGTGCCTGCCAATTGTTGACTCCTAAATTGGTCCATGTGAATGCATGATTGTGGTGTATAATTGTGCCCTAAAATGATCTGTGCCTTGTTCAGGTTGATTTCCATACATCGAAAAGATACTTTGTAAATCAAGAAGAATCTTGAGCTGCCGTTATAAATAAACCTCCAACATGGCTGTCCTTATTTACACCTCATAACAAAGCAATATGTTTCATTTAGGGGCATTTAAATAACTCATTTGAATGTACTTTCATTTTCACCAATCAGCAGAGGAGAAAAATGGTATACTCCAGAAACATTCCTCATACTGTTAACTTATGAAACCCCAAATTAATTAAACTATTAAGAGTCAGATGTGGATACATGGATAAAAAAAAAATAAATAAATAAAAGACTTCTTATATGTAAATTGTTGTCAGAGAACAAAAATATAAAATTAAATGTTACATATGATCTCGTTTTCAAATTTAATGCACTGGTACAAATGATGAAGTTTTAGTGAAACTTTTAACATCATCAAAAAGGTTCTTTATCCTAAGTCTGTATCCTTAGTCTTAGTTTAAAAAGAGACTTCTTTAAAACATAGTTCAACCTTCTTGGCATAAAGACAAACTATAATAAGAATACCAATTGCTATTTTTAGCAAGTCCCATTACCATCTAGAACTATAATTGTGTTCATTTTATTAAGCCAAAGAAATTATTCATACCCTAGTTTGGAATCAGATATACATTTGGATTACTTCAGTAACAGGGTGGATATGGCAGTTTAGAGGAACAGCTAACAATGGGCAAAATAGAAGTCCCACACCATCCTTTGAGAAAACCTGAACCCATCAAAGAGCAACTGGGGTTATGTCCTTTGCAAAAAGCTCCCCCTTGAAGATTGTACAGTTTTGGGAGAGCTTGTAAAATGGTAACAATACTTTGTTGGTGCAGTTAAATTACTATAGGTACCCTAACTATGACTTAAAGTTGAATTCATTTTCTGTTTCATAAGCTTTTCATAAGAAAGGGCTTCCAATTATGGCTTCCATATAGAATGTTCCTACCTGCTGAAAGACAGAGGGTTTTTTAATGAGAAAGGCCCAGGAGAAATGACATGACCAGAAAACATGGCAAGTTTGTTATCGTGAAGTCCAAATCTTTTGAGTAAAACCCTAAAACAGTGAGCTAAAAATCAAAACCTTTAAACAAAACAAAAATTTTTTTATCACCAGAAATACTTCCAAGGAGAAACACAGATATAAAATGTCAATTCCCATATATTTGATAATTAAAGGATGCAGGCACCAGTCTTTATATGCCCACTCCATTAATGTAATATGCTGTGTGTCACCTCATGCCTTCTAAGCTATATTTCCATAGAAACTGCTATGCAAAATCACAGAAAATTATAAAACAAATGCAGTCATGAAATAACCAAAACAATTATGACTTTATTCAGGAGATACTTTCTATCAAGTCAATTGAAGTTGGGGAGCATGCATTGGTACAGTCCGCTGCCATACCGCCACTACGCATGAAACAGCTCGGATCCCGGTTGGCAACCCCGGCAGACACACGGTGCAGTCCCACCTCTGGAAATAACCCTCTGCCACAGACAGGTGTTATGTGCCTGGTCCAGCCACTCAGGTCCCCAACAATGAGGATCTTACGAGCCGGATCATCCCTCTGGAAAACGCTACCACATGGCGTAGTGCTGTAACTGGACGCTCCTTTACACCAGTAATGTGTCTCATTCAGGACTCCAGGAGCAACTGCTCTTTGACACAGTCAAACCAACGGTACCAAGGATTTCCCAGAGAGCACAGTACCAAAGGAGTGCAGTCTTGTTTCCAGGTCACTGATAGCGCTCATGTCTCGCGACCCATATAGCAAAACAGGAAGCACCAGGACTCTAATGACTTGGACCTTCGTCCTTTTGCATAGATACCGGGAGCGTCACACACCCCGTTCCAGCGACCTAATAACTCCCCATGCTCTGGTCCCTATGATGGCTGTCATACTCTGATGGCTGTAATACTCAGGGAGTAGCTGTTGCTGTAGTGGATTGGCTCCTTCCGATGGTGTCTGATGTCACTCCTTTTTATCCAAACAATATACAAAACAACTCACAAAAGAATTAATGAAAAACAACCACTGTAGTGCAGCAGCAATTGATCTTACAAGGTATGCTTATAATGTGTCCATTATTGAAAAATACGCTTCATTCTACATATTTCTGAACTCCACTCCCTGTAATTAAATTTTGACTTAATATACTGTATATTTCAAATATTATATGATCAGGTTTAACTTTATATATTCATACAGTGATTGCACTGGAATGACTTCATATACTCAGGTGCTGACTTTATTTATTTCAAGTTTGATATGATATACTGGATGTTGATTTGATTAAAAGGTCTGTTGAGTGTATTTGCCTATTTATTTTCCCATACACTGTGGTTTTAAGAATTTAACAACACAACCAAAATTATTCTGTAAAGGACAGTACTGTATATACATTGATTATCTCATGTGCAATTCATATAGAATATTTGTATAGAACCCAAAGTTCCATAATGTATACAAACTCATTTTAATTGTCTCATTTTATTCTTTTAAAGTATTCCTGTATATTAGAATTAACTAATTTCTCATTAAAGAAACATTATTTCACTGTTTTTGTCTCAATCTTAAGTTAATCACACATCATGTTTAATCTGCAAACATTAGTTCTGGTCAAACTGACTCAGCATCTGACCAATCAAATTTTCTTGGTTTTGAATCTCACAACTCATTTATATCAACACTCCATGTAACTGTTTAACAAGTTAGACAATATATGCATGGTGCTACATGCAGGTGCATTTGGGGACCAACATACATATGAAAGTTATAATAATACTAATAATATCTCTTACATTTATATAGTGCTTTTCTCACTACTCAAAATGCTTTTTCCTAGTGAGTGGGGAACCACTTCAGACACCACTAGTGTAGTGCCCACCCTAATGATGCAACGGCTGCCATTTTTGCACAATAGCCTCACCACATATGAGCCTTTAGGTGGTGAAGGGGTGAGTGAGAGATAAAGACACAATTAGAGATGGAATGATTACAAGGCCAAAATGTCAGCTCATGTGTGCAATTTAGCCAGGACATTGGGATACACTTTACACTTTACAAAGGATGCCCAGGGATCTTTTATGACCACAGAGAGACAGGACCCTCAGTTTACAACTGAGCATTTTACAGCACAGTGTCCCCATCACTGCACTGGGGCATTGGGATCACAGAGTAAGCTGGGTAAGCACTCCCTTCTGGCCTCATCAACCCCTTCAGCAGCAACCGAGCTTCCTAGATGGTCTCCCATCCAAGTACTGGCTAGGCCTGAACATGCCTAACTTCTGTTGAATGATGTCTTCTGAGGTGCATGTGGTATGGCTGTTGGCCAGTTTATGACCTGTGAATGGGAAATAAGCACAGATGCCACAGAACCAGTTTTAATTAATTTATGTCCTGGGAACAGATGGATGCCGTAGAACTGGGCATTACAGCTTGAGAAAGGAAGGAGTGTGAGAGTGCTCTTATGAAAGTCATTTGGAGCATTTCAGATTTTTTATTTACTGAATCTAAGAGTCACTTTTTACATTTTTGTTTATTAAATAGTTTTGTAACAATAAGTCATATTCAAAAGTAAGAGTGATAATAGAATGCAGTGTGTTAGTAGACTACATTAAATACAGGCTTTTTAACAGCACTTTATAACAGAGTTATAAAATGGAGCACCAAAAGGCTTTGGTGGCTTAATGGTTTTCATGCACAGCAGAAAGCAATTCAAGGGATGTGAAAATTAAATTGAGTATTTGTAGTGCAGGATCTGTAACTTATTCTTATTCAGCTTTCTTAAACATAACATTTTTGAAAGTATTTCCAATACAGCGGTATCCAATAATTAACATTAGAAAAATATCTATTAATACAAAAGAACCAATGCTAGTATAAAATCAGTATCAATATTACCATATGAAAGGAGAAAAGGAATTTAAATATGTTCCCCATCCAGCTAATAATATTAATTAAAACACAGTATTTTGATAAATTGTATAAATAAGTAAGAACTTATTTATTACATAACAGGCAAGAATGGTACACAAGGGCAAAGACGATCAGGAGCTTGCTGTAATTGTGACTAGGAATGACTAAGAAAATGAAAGGAAATTTTGAAGAACTGTCTAGTGTTTGTGTGTCACAGTGCTGCTAACTTGTTTAAAAATAATTCCCATTTGCAAATTAACATAACTCAATAAATTGAAGATATGTCACAGGGCATTGCACTACAACGGAAGGAAGAACACTGTGTAAATTGAGACTGAAAGTCAGAGCTCCCAGGGTTTTAGATGTGCTCTTTCAGTTGATCTGGCGATTGGGTTTTTCTGAGTTTACTATTGAAACAAAGTATTTGCCAGTTTAGTCAGATACAGTTTGATGCAACATCAATAGACTACTTTCAGCTATTGGTATCTCTGGTGCTGCTCTTTCTTGGTTCACATCATACCTCCAGTGATCACCAATATTACATCTTCATTAGGGGATCCAAATCTGCCACTACTTCCCTCACACAAGGTTTTCCTCAAGGGTCAGTTCTAGGTCCAGTTCTCTTTAACATCTATATGCTCCCATTAGGTGAGATTATTCATCAGTATGGTCTAAGCTTCCACTGCTATGCTGGTGACACACAACTTTATGTAAGTGTTGATGCAACTGCAACATCTTCACCTGTTGTAGGACTGACTGCACTCTGGAAATCAGTCATTGGATGACAGATAATTTTTACAACTCAGTCCTGATAAAACAGAAATCTTATTAGTTGATACCAAATCTGTCCTCTCTACCCTTTGTGGACTAAAATTGACGTCGATGGGATCCTGGTTGAACCCTCAGCATCAGTCCATAATTTGGGTGTCATCTTTGATCAGCTTCTTACTTTTCAATCACACATTTGCTCAATAGTACAGACAGCTTCTTTCATCTCTGAACATTGCTCATCTGCATTGTACCTCTGTGTGAAGGATACTGAAACACTCATTCATGCTTCCATCACTACCCTTCTGGACTATTGTACATGGTTTTATGGCCTCCTGACTAAGTATATCAATAGATTACAATATGTTCAGAATTCTGCTGCTCGTTATTTACACACTAAATAATCTGCCACATCACTCCTGTCCATTATGATTTGCACTGGTTACCAGTTTCTTCAAGAATCAAATATAAAATTATTTTTTCTCAACTATAAAGCCCTTCATGTTTTAGCCCCTCATTATCTGTCTGAGCTGCTGCTTCCTTACGCTCCTGCCCGTCATTAAGATCATCAGATACTAAGCTACTAACTGTACCTAAATACAGGTTAGTAATTATGGGTGCAGGGCTTTCACTGTGATAGCCCTAAAAATTTGGAATGTCTTCCTCCTCAGACTTCGTCAGGAAAAATCTATTACTAATTTCAAATTTCTGTTAAAAGCACATCTTTTCAATGAGTATTATTCATTTTTCTTGTATGTGATTTCTATTGTTTTGTTAATGTGTGTATTGAATTGTAAAGTGTCCTTGAGTGTATGAAAGGTGCTACATAAATAAAACATTATCATTATTATTATTATTACTTGGACAGAAACTTCAGAAGAGTAGTTACAACACAATAGCCAACTTCCTACCTTTGGAAGTAGCCTCTTCCTAGTTGTGATTAAACCAGAAATCTAAAGATGTATTTTTTTAGTTAATTTATTGGTTTAAGAAGGCACATTCACATTTGGAAACTTTTGTAACGCTACATGGTTTTATGAAGTATATTCCTAAAAATTATAAAACTCAAATGTTTCCAAAATTTGAACTAAGAATTTGCTTAAAGCAATTGAGATATTAAGAACTGTGCCATGAATCTATCTATTACACAACTTCAAACTGTAGTTATGAAGTTCCTTGACTCTATTTCTAATGCCTAATTACCTGTATATGCTGTGATAGTTTGTGTGTACCCAAAGGTAAGTCCACTATGTTTGCGCTCATCATTTCAAATCTACATTTTAACAAATTTATGGGAAATCAGACAATATTTGTCTGATTGTATTGTAATATCTGTGCCTTACTGAAACACCTCCATTATGTCATCTCTTAATTTCCTTTTTGCTTAAACTAAAAAGGTTCTACCCTTACTTTTGTCATAAGTCACCCAATGCATTCCTGGAATCAGACCTGACTCGCTTTAGAGCTGCTATGTCTTTTATGAGCCAGAGACCAAACCTACACACAGTACCTTAGATGACACCTCACTAATGCACTAATGCATTATAAAGCTTGAGCTGACACCAGGACCTGAGAAGAAATGTGATGCCTACAAACTGCTAAGATGGGTGGATCCTAGGCGTAAATATGGCACTTAATAGCCATGTTGAATATTGTGGCATTCTGGATGGAGATGCATTACATGATGGGCTTCTTGAGTGTTGGAAGAACACAGGACAGGACGAGGCATACAGTGGGAGTTATAGCGAGATTTGCATCATCCCTAGGCCATAAACTACAAGAGTAATACTGGTTCTGTGAAGTAGTCTTAACAAAAATTAATTTGTTCCTTGTGTCTGATGTTGCAAGAAAATAGTCTAACCCAAGAAACCATGACTAGTTTAAATCAGTTTGATGGTGGATGGCATGCTTGCTTTTGGCTTGTAAAATAATGACATTGGTATAAAGTCCATTGCAATTAAATGCACATGGTAAGTGAGAAAACTGAAATAGGCTGTGACGTCAACTGGTGATTGATTTATAACAGGGCCAAAGTGTCCTATAAAATGTTCCCACGCATTACACTATCACCACCTGCCTGGACTGTTGCACAAAGCCATGTTTGGCGATAGATTATGCTATTGGTGTCTACAGTTTGCCCCTGCCATCTGTTTCCCTCACAGAAATCAAGATTCATGACACACTAGGCTATGTTTTTCTAGTCTTCTGCAGTCTAGTTTTGGTGATTATGTGCCCAATGCAATCTCAGCCTTGGCTGTGAGAGTAAAACCCACATGATCTTTTTCAGTTTTAGTCTATCTGTCTTACGTTTGACATTTTGTGCATTCTGAGTTATTTGTAGTCAATCTGTTGCTTGAACCAGACTGGTCATTCTCATTGACATCTGTTTCAACATGGTGTTTCCATCTGCAGAACGTCAGTGCTAGGTGTTTATTGTTTTTTGCACAAGACCATGTGTGAAAATCCCATGAGATCAGCATTTACAGTAATACTCAGATCATTCATGCTACAGTTGAAATCACTGAGATCACATTTTTCTGGTGTTTGACATGAACATTAATGAATACTGTACCTGACCTGTATCTGTATGATTTTATTGAATGCTCTTCTGCCACACGCATTGTCTGAATACATATTGCACAACAAATCAGGTGTTCCAAAATGTGCTAGGTAGAATGTTGGTTTTATTTCTTTATTATATGATTTAATGTATGTCCATGTACAGTTGTACAGCATTTGACCTTGTCACATTTCTTTATTTCCTTCTACAGAAAGAACAGAAAATAAATGGAGAAAATTCTCCTTTAATGTCTCTTCCTTGCAATTCCTCTGAGTATACTGATCATCAGCAGAATGCAAATCCACTAGCCACTTACAAGGTAATATTTAGTATGGAGCCTTTGAAGAGAAGCTACAAAGAGCAAACAAACCCTTGCTATTAAAAATGGGCTGTAAAAGTACATGGAGTCCATTTAAAATTTACTAGAAAATATGCATTGTAGTGGAAGTATGTACAGAAATCCTATGTTGCATTATTTGGGTCCAGCACAGAATTGAGTTCCCAAGTACATATTCATCAGTCCCTTGGACTTTACCTCATTTCATTTTTATTTAACACAGTAAGTCATCTTTGCATTATGCAAATATTGTTTTTTGCTTTTGATTAAAAGCATAGTTGAAGTAATGTTTCTCAGGGGAAAGTGGAAGCTTTATTCTAGTTCATTCTTTTATGTCCGGCATTGGCTACATTTCTGCCCTAAGTTCTACCCCATGTATTTATTGTTTAGCCACTGTGGTGGCCACTAAAAATGGAAGTCAACAAAATGACCTTTTATTGGCTTACTATACAGATTACAATATGCACGCTTTAAAGTAGTTCATGCCCTTTTGCTATGCAAAACATTTTACTCTTCAGTCACACAAGGGGAGGTGGACATGATTTAGAGTAACTTGGATGCTCTTTGCTTGATGTGTGGCTTACATCTGCTACAACCACCTTGAGCTCCCCTGAATTCTGTTGTTTTATTTTGAATCTCTTTCTAAATATTAGCATCTATTGACCTGCTGTTTGTCTCTTGACCTCAAATTTTGTGTTTAACTTCTTACATGTTTTTTAAATGTTTTGTTTTTCCCTTTTGGATGTGGTCACTTTCTGTTGTGTCTACTGCTTTTTTTTTGTTTTAGATGTGTAATCTGACCCCT
>NW_024385484.1:0-6334 GCF_016835505.1 Polypterus senegalus
CTTTGACATTAGAAAGTCTTTTTCTGTAGATTAGTATAAAAAAGGCAAATTAAATTCACCATGATTCAATGTTGTATAATAATAAAAAGTGAAAATTCAAAGGAGGTAAATTCTTTTTAATAGCACTGCACTCTTGAAATCATAGAAGCTATAGAAATAAAAAATAAAGTAAAATGCTCTTCATACGTATAACATTGCATGAATAGACATAATGGATATACTGTAGAAAGGAAAGAATGTGCCACACAAATTTGTTAAGAATTCTTTCATCAGACAACTGGTGAAGCAGACAAAAGCAAATCATATGTAACAGTTTATCTAGACTTTCAAAAAGCCTTTGATTAGAGAAAATAAGATCTAAAATTATAAAGCCTTTGGCATCAGTGGTACCTTAGGTGCTGCTTAATGGACAGGAGACACAGGGTCCAGATAACCTTGGAGTGCTTCACACATGATGTGGAGATTAGTCATTTAGGAGTCTACAGTTGAAGTAATGCTCCTTCTAATCTACAGTATATTGGACATTGGTTATCATATAATGAGCACACATATGAAATCTGATGACTGGCCCACAACTGGAAAAATAGAAGCTTAAGGAGGCAGTCAAAACTACCAGAAATATGAAAGACGGTCCACAGAGGAGAGACTAGGCTAATTCCATGACTATGGGGTACAAGCGATTAGGAGAGACTGAAGGAACAACAACATTTTCATACACAGATGTAGCTGAAAATGCTTTACAGGATGTCCAAAGGAAAATCAGCAAGCAAGCTGCCCCTTTCCTATATGCAGATCACACACTGTGCACAGGGTCCATGATCAGAAGACCAACGTGGGAGAGGCTTGTTGGGGGTTCAAAGACCTCCACAATTCAGGAGCTCTGATGGACAGGTAAGAGGTTTGCACGTTATTATCACTTGTTTATTTGACTTGAGTCAGATTAAATCATCCCACTGTCCTCATCATTTACCTCTCTCCTAAATTTGGAGAAAGATCAGCTTAACGGTTCAACAAGACGCTGGTAGGACTATTAGACAGGATAAATTGTATTTCAAAATTATTCAGTCTATCCATCATTTACATCATTATTATAATATTATTACTAATTGGTCTTTCATTTAGAAAGAAAACAAATCAATTTGTATATCATTGAAATTAGTTAAGAATAAAAAAATAATAAATAAAAAATAAATCAATACAAGTTTACATCAGATAGACATATAATTAGAAGGGTAGAGTATTTATATATCATATCGGAACTTGAGTCTCTAAAGATGACTATGGTGATAAGGTCAGATGAACCTTTTCAGTTTAAGCAAACAGAGATAAACAAAGTTTTTCTTCATGCAAAGGACTATAGACTCATGGAATAATTGACCAAGTAGTGTGGTGGAAAGTAGGATTTTAGGGAACTTCAAATCTCAACTTGATGTTATTTTAGACAATCTAGGAGAACAGGATGGATGAGTTTGTTGGGCTGAATGGACCGCTCTCACCACAAATGTTCACCACAATTTAGAAAAATGCGGTCAGTCCTCGAAACATGTCAAAAAGTTTGGAAATTGCAGTTTAACATGTATAAAAGCAAAGTGATAAACACATGTAAAAGTAAAACCAAGGTTACATAAAAAGCTCATTAGAAATAAACTCTACCCAGTCTATGGGTAACTTCCATCAATCCATTTACTCAACCCACTTAATTCATTTTGAAATTCACAGGAAACTCAACTTGTCCCAGCACCACTGGACACAAGACAAGGCACACCCTCACACACACCTACACTCACTCAAGTACAATGTGCCACTTAAAAAATGAAATGAAATCTAATTTAAAATAAAAAAGCTATGGAATTTAATCATTGACCACCCTTTCAGTAGCAAGTTCAATTAATTGCCATTTATTTTGGAAACATCTTTTACTTGTGAAATAATTATGCGGCACCTTGAACAGATGAGTCAAAAACCTTTTAAAATAAAGAACTTATTGATTATTTGTCTCCTAGTGTAAGACATCAAGGTTCGTTTTTGGCATCAACTAAGATTATGGGATAATGCAATACATCAAGCAGACATAATGGACACAACTCTCAAATATGGCCAAATCTCTAACTATAATGCTTTCCTTGCCAAAATAAGAAAGATTAAATGTCATGCTGTCCAGTATTTTTATGATTTCCACAGGTGACATTAATTAATCACCATTTTTTATAAAGTGACCTGTTATTTCATTAGTTCTAATACTACTTCCCTATTATTTCATCAGTTTTCTTTATGTTAAAAATGTATGTGTACATACTGTAAATGTGAAAAAGAACATTTGTCACTTTTGTGCACATATTAAAAGTTATGTTTAATGCAGACATTGTACTGGGTGTATATAAATTATACTTCTACAGATAGCTAGATAGATATGTAAGTCACTATACAATAGATAGATAGATAAAAGTCAATAATTAATTTACCTACTCCGCACATAAATTTTATGATGAATAATTTTAATTAACCAATAAACACGATGCAAATCCTCAGCCTTGTATATATAACCCTAACCCTAACTCTAATCCATTATAACCACAAGATTGAACCATAAAAAACAACATCAATAATAATTCCACAATCATGGCTTCTAAACATTCTTTTCTTCATTATATAAATACCCTCCCAAATCCCAATTTCCCCAATCATCCTTTCCACCTCCCAATCCCACTCATTCCTTAGATAGATAGATAGATAGATAGATAGATAGATAGATAGATAGATAGATAGATAGATAGATAGATAATATCCATAAAGTTGGAAACCCGGCTTTATACACAAACTCAATAAATAAATAAATATATATTATATTACTGCTAACAATGAAACTCTTCTCTTTTATACACAACAATGACTAAAAGGAAAGAAGAACTAAAAAGAAGGCAGAATGTCCGACTAGGCTAAAGATAAGAAGAGCAGTCACAGTGAGGCATTATGCAGGTGTATTGCCGTAGGGATGAAGGAGCTCCAGTAGCATTTCTCTACAAAACATCTTATGAATAATTTGCTGTCTGAAAGTCCTCAGAGTTGGTGTGTGATGTAGATGAGGTGCATCATTGTTCATATAGTTTGAACTGTCTCCATTCTCTTCTTCGCTACCAGTTCCAGTGAATCCAGAGTGTACGCAACAGCCAAGCCTGCCTTATTAATCAGCCTGCTAATTTGGTGGGTCCAGTAGCACTAGTGCTAGTAGCAGTACACCTCCTCCACCACCTTCATATCCATTCCCTGAATACTCACCAGGTGTAAAATCTCACTTGTGCGACAAACGTTGATAAGAAGTTCCTTGCTTTTGCTGATGTTAAGTTGCAGACAGCTCTCTTCGCACCAAAGACATCCAAGACAGAGTCTTGAATAGGTCAAATGCTATCCTGATGTAAGACAGAAACCCACCCTGGACAGAGGGACAGTATATCACAAGACATAACCACTGAGTCAGACTCATATTGGGACATAGTAAAAGCATACAAATAAAATCATTTGACAAGTGATACAAAACTATTCTGTTCAACAAGGTCATTTGGTTATCTGATATGGATGAATAATTCAGACATACATTAAAAAAAATGAAATAAATGCATTGTAAAATATGACAATAAATGAAATTCTAACAAACCTGCTATTACGAGAGTTCATGGTGCCTGGTTGCATCATTTCCTCAGCTCTCCTGCCCCTCTCAAACTGACTCACAGTTCAGTAAGTATAACGTCTCTGGGCCCAAAACATTGATTCCACTGATAGATTCCAGCCCTTGGACGTGCCTGTCTCCATTGCAGCTCTCCCTTTTGGCTCCTGGTATAGCGGAAGAGCATTCATAAGCTGGTTTCACTTTATTGAACTTCTGTTTATTATATTTGTAGAGGTTTGAGTCATTTGGTTTGTATTTTTCATTTTCACCTTTTTAGTAATCCACCTGGTGATTTTATTAAGAAATAGTGAGTGATAACACATTGGCTCCTTTTTCCCATAATTCATTGTACTAATTGTTATAAATCAGTAAACATCAGACAGTTTGCTGAAAATCAGTTATGGTCCTAGAAAATATTTCTGTACATTTGTTGTGGGAATTATTTAAGTTTGTTTAACTATATGTATTTAAGTTGTATGACTATGTGTGTTTGTTATTTTGAATTTCTGAAAAACATTGGTTAAATAAAATTTGTGTTTTTAATTATGGCATCGCTCTTTCAGTTTAGAGTCTCAGCATTTTTTTATTTTGGTGAGTTACACGGCATGATTGGTATGAAATACAATAACACTTTCTAACCTTTCTAAGAATAGTTTGTGCTGACTGTGTGTGTTTCTCTTTCATTCAAATATTCACAATTTTCATGTTTATACATTTTGTAATACAATTTAGTTATTTTGAGGTCTTATGTGAAGGATGCAGGGACAGGTGCACATAGTATTGTTGCTGCCTGGCCAACTGTTGGATGTTACTGACTTGAAATGAAAATGTGACAGACGTGAAAGGGTCTGGAGAAGCTGTGGAGAACATTATGCTGCCTGTAACATCGTTCAGCATGACTGCTTTGGTGATGGGTCAGTGATGGTCTAGGGAGGCATATCCATGGAGGGATGCACAGACCTCTACAGGCTAGACAACAGCACCTTGACTGCCATTAGGTATCGGGATGAAATCCTTGGACCCATAGTCAGACCCTATGCTAGTGCAGTGGGTCCTGGGTTCCTCCAAGGTGCACGACAATGCCCGGACTCATGTAGCGAGAGTATTCAGGCAGTTCCTGGAGTATGAAGGAATTGATACCATTGACTGGCCTCCACACTCACTCGCCTGACTTAAAACCAATAGAACACCTCTGGGATATTATGTTTCAGTCCATATGACGCTGCCAGATTTCACCTCAGACTGTCCAGGAGCTCAGTGATGTCCTAGTCCAGATCTGGGAGGAGATCCCCAGGACACCATCCGTTGTCTCATTAGGAGCATGACCCCACCGACATTGTCAGGCATGCATACAAGCACGTGGGGGCCATACAAACTACTGAGTATGATTTGGAGTTGCTGCAATGAAATTTCAGCAAAATGGACTAGCCTGCCGCATCATTTTTTCACTTTGATTTTTGGGGTTTCTTTGAATTCAGCCCTCTGTAGGTTGGTCATTTTCATTTCCATCAAATGATGTGGTATCCTTCCATTCCTAGCACATTACCCAGTCCATATCAGTTGAGATATCCAGCAGGATTCTTTATCCCATTGAGATCTGATGTGTTTTCAAAGTGTTTCTTTAGTTTTTGAGCAGTATACATATATACATATGTACATTCCTACGTTCAGTTTTGATCTGACTTTACTTTGGAAGCTGCCGAGTAAAAGAATGCAATTTAAAAGCTCTCTATAACTCCTATCCATTATGTAGTTTTTGAATTTGAAATGTGCCATTTTTCTTTCATACTGAGACATTTGCATTTTTATTTATTTCACTGTAAGTCAGGTAATCTCAAAGACCACAGCAATCTGCCAGTAGGCAAAATCGTTTTCTTCAAATCATTTACCTGTTGTGCAAACTACCAGCATTACCTGTGGTGCTGCCAGTCATTAACTGGAACTTTGATTGAACCACTAGCTGCTTTGACCTGATGTATATTCATGTTATTGATAACTGCGGCCATTTTGAGCAAAGCAACATATGAACAGAGCATGTTGTCGAATACAACTGGAATACATGATTCTATTTTTTATTTTTGTTATGCTATATTTTCTTTCATGCTATTAAGTATATTTAGGTAGAAACTTAAAGTGAACTTTAAAAGCAATAAATAAATGAGTGAACACAAATAAATGAAGTTATTTTCTTCAGCACTGAGGAAAACAGAAAGGAACCACTGATGCAGTCTTTGCATTGAGACACCTCATAGAGAGGCATCAAGAAAAATAGTACGGTTTGTGTATGGAGTTTATTGATTTGGAGTAGGCTTAAGATGGAGTGCCACATCAAGAGGTCTAGAGGAGTATAAGAGAGTAAGGAGAGCTAGAGAAATATGGGAGGATTGTCTAGGATATGTATGAGGGAATGAGGACTCGGGTTAAAAGCAGTTTTGGGGTAACAGACAAGATCCCAGTTAGAGGAGGTCTGCACCAGGGGTCATCTTAAGTTATGGGATTAAAGACCAGTCCACCTTGCTTTTTGCTGATGACATTGTGTTGTGTAGCACCAGAAAACGGGGATGTAGAGAGGAAGTTGGAAGGATAGAGAAGGGCTTTGAAAGACAGAGGATTGATAACAAATAGGAAGAAGACAGAACATTTGGGTTTCAAAGATGATCAGGATTCAGA